>NC_060176.1:51291201-51383701 GCF_021184085.1 Oncorhynchus gorbuscha
TGGCATATATTATTATTATTATTATAAATGGTCACATACACCAGATAGGTGGTTTTACAGGGTCAGCCATGGTAGTACAGTGCCCCTGGAGCAAATTAAGGTTCAGTGCCTTGCCCAAGGACACATCGACACATTTTTCACTTTGTCGACTCAGGTATTCGAACCAGCAACCTTTCGGTTACTGGCCCAATGCTATAATGGCTAATGTACCTGGTGTCCTATAGGCCTATACTGTCATCATAAATAAGAATTTGTTCTTAACTGACTTGCCTAGTTAAATGAAAGTTTAATCAATCTCAAAAAGCTTCTGACCCTTCTTTCTTACCATGTCCTACCTCTCCCTCCCTCCTCCAGGCAGTGAAGTCTAAGACAGGTCCAGGGGAGTACCTGAGGAACTCCCTGTGGCATACAGGAGACACCAAGGACCAGGTACGTCTGCTGTGGAAGGACAAGAGGAACGTGGGTTGGAAGGACAAGGTGTCCTACCGCTGGTATCTACAGCACAGACCACAGGTTGGATACATCAGGTGAGAGACACACAACCACACACTACAGTCTGGAAAACTTGACCCTAGGCAACACAGTGACTAGGCAACACAGTGACTAGGGTCTGGTTTAAATTATGGACTCTTTTGTCATACAGGAACTACGTCAGGCAAAAAATCTTTGCAGTGGTTTTAGTTGAGGTAGCCACTTGTGAAATGCACTCATTAAAAAACCCTCCGTGATCTCTATCTTGCTAGTTACTATTTTGTATTTGATTAAAGCAGATTAAGTAGTGATGTAGCCATGTAGTGAGGTAGTTCCTCTATGCCTAGAGTCCATAATTGAAACCAGACCTTAGTCACTGTGTTGGCTAGGGTCGGGTTTGGAGACGACACACCCACTAACACACACCCACTAACACACACCCACACAAACACTCTGAACCATGTGTGTTTTCTGTTCAGGGCGCGTTTCTATGAGGGTCCCAACCTGGTAGCAGATTCTGGGGTGAAGATAGACAACAGTATGCGAGGAGGAAGACTGGGAGTCTTCTGTTTCTCCCAGGAAAACATCATCTGGTCCAACCTCAAGTACCGCTGCAATGGTGAGTGACAACCCACTCAGCCAACTAACAGAGACTAGCGCTGGTCACAGCACTCTGATAGGACAAAAGCTGTCTAAGTATTGTCATTGCTACAGGATGTTTAAGTCAACACCTCTCTGTTCTGTTTGTCCCTCTACAGACACCATCCCTGAAGATTACCAGGAGTACAGTGCCCGGAACACTGAATAAACACACCGAGCGTGGAAGAGGAGAGAATGAACAGAGAAGAGATATTGGGAGGGGTGTTAGAGGACAGAAAAATGAGGATGGGACAGAGAAGAGAGGGGGAGAAAGAGAGGAAGAGGGAAAAGGAGGAGAGAGGAGATGCATTTCGGGGCGGGCATTATGAGAGGAGCAAGGCTTTTAAAGGGGCTTTCCACAAGCAATCATCCCTTTTATAAAAGCATTATTATTACTGCTAGACTTTTGCCTGGTATGAAGACTAGAGGACTGACGTCTACTCATCAGGGCAACAGACTTCCAGACATGACTTGTTAATGCTGTGTCTACACACGCTATACTGTACTGTACATGTGGAAATGGTTCAACTAAAAGACTGATGTAGATTGTAGTGAACCTGTATATGTCTACTATCTGAGGTGAGGGTTATTGTATCTAGGGGTTCAAACTGTAGTTAGGGTCTCTCCTATTTCTGCCATTGGAGGAACACAAAGACAAGGGAAATAGATGAAGGAGCTGGTATTGACTGCTCTTACATTAAAACAACCGATGTCCATCATACGTTACATTCAATAGATGTCATTATTTGTTCAGTTAATCTATGAATAAATATTCTGATCATTTGGTAAAACACCCTCTCTGAGTCTTTTGTTTGGTGTTACTAAATGGAACATATTGCTAGTTGTTGTTGTATCTACCCCAAGCCACTGTATTTCAAGCTGAGACTATCAATGATCACTTTACACAAACACACAAGATGAAATGAAAAGGTGTTCGTTTTATTTTTGTGTTTAGGACTAAATCAAATTGTGTACAGAGAATTAGTGCGAGCAGTGTTTGGAAACATGCACGCGCACGCACGCACGCACACACACACACACACACACACACACACACACACACACACACACACACACACACACACACACACACACACACACACACACACACACACACACACACACACACACACACACACACACACACACACACACACCACACACACACTCAATTTTCTTCACGGAGCAAAACTCACTAACGCAAGTGCTCCTGTGCAAATAAAATGAGACAAACACACTCACATTCCACTCACACTCCTGTGCACACACCTAGTGGTCATCTTAACAATGGAGAACATAAAATGGACCACAACATGTCATGTATGACAGCGCACAGCCCAATCAGAAGGTTTGGTTTTGATCCCTAATGAGTTAACATGAGGTTGACCAGTTGGTGTAGAGCTGAGCTGCAGTAGAGCACCACATCCTGTCTATCTGGATCCTCCACAGGAGACATCCTCCACAGGAGACATCCTCCACAGGAGACAGATAAAAAAACACTGGTCTGAAATGGCATGTGGACAGAATCTGCTCATAGCAAAAAGGAAGTGATCAGTCAACATGTTTTACACCAGGGTTCCAGTCAATTCAGCATCATTCAGTAAAGGGAAGTGAAATTCTATTTCACAATTATTGTACTTCTTTTAATGGAAGCATTCCATTGTTTAATTGAAATTCCAATAACCCTCCATGACATCACTGAATGGATAATGAATGGAGGAGCCTAACCCTGTACACATCCTATCCCTCCAGACGGGTTTAATCCCTTCATAACAACAGCTGAGGTGAAGAAACTTCAGTCACAGTGGAAACCTTATGGCATAAATATGCCTCAACAAACTGCTGGCTCATAGGGTTATCTGATTATTCTATTCAGCAAAGTCCACTGATATCTATCTCATCTGAAATCCAAGGGAAAAAAGACATACATCTTAAATATCACAATTTTCAAGTTGTTTTTCTTCAACAAATACCAATATATTAAACCAAAGTGTACATATTTCATATTAGTATCAAAAGGGTTATATACTGTAGGTTTGTAAGTATGAAAACAGAAAAGCATAATAGCTGAATGGTTTGGAGTTCTGGAGATTAGTTTCTTGCTCCTTGTCAGGCAAGTCTTAGTCTGGGTTTGTTCAGTCAATAACATCAACAACCAGTGTTGAGTAACCACCACTACACACTGAGTAACCACCACTACACACTGAGTAACCACCACTACACACTGAGTAACCACCACTACACACTGAGTAACCACCACTACACACTGAGTAACCACCACTACACACTGAGTAACCACCACTACACACTGAGTAACCACCACTACACACTGAGTAACCACCACTACACACTGAGTAACCACCACTACACACTGAGTAACCACCACTACACACTGAGTAACCACCACTACACACTGAGTAACCACCACTACACACTGAGTAACCATGACTACACACTGAGTAACTACCACTACACACTGAGTAACCACCACTACACACTGAGTAACCACCACTACACACTGAGTAACCACCACTACACACTGAGTAACCACCACTACACACTGAGTAACCACCACTACACACTGAGTAACTACCACTACACACTGAGTAACTACCACTACACACTGAGTAACCACCACTACACACTGAGTAACCACCACTACACACTGAGTAACCACCACTACACACTGAGTAACCACCACTACAAACTGAGTAACCACCACTACACACTGAGTAACCACCACTACACACTGAGTAACTACCACTAAACACTAAGGTCCCGGTTCATGGCCCATATCCCCTTCCCCTTCTATTTTCACACACCCGAAAGGAGCTCTGTAGGTAACCCTTCATCAGCAACAGAGAGCACACCAAGCACGTTTCTAGGGCCGAGGTGTTGGAGGATTGCAGCAGTTATAGAGGGAGAAGATACTCGGGTGAAAAACTTGAGCATGTCTGTTCCTTGTTTCTGAGATCTACCTTTGGCAAACGTTTTAAATCAAACTGTTGATTTTCCCCTCCATGATTGCAGCTCCCGTCAACAGTAGTGACTCTCTGGTCCCACAGTCCTCTACCTGCCAGCCGGCGCTCTGCTAGTCAGAGAGGCTTATTTGGAAAACACAACTGTACAATAAATGTGTGTGTACAAACGACATGGCATTTAAAGTTCTGGCTCAAAAGGAGCGTTGATATAATCGATCCTATTTACTCCTAACTAACACGTTTCACATGACTGTGTGACCTAAAGACAAATCAAATCAAAACAGCTTGTTTAATTGCATAGAAAAAGTATTCTACAAAAGGGTTGAATAACAAGCGAGCTGGGCCTCCCGAGTGGCGCAGTGGTCTAAGGCACTGCATCGCACTGCTAGCTGTGCCACTAGATATTCTGGGTTCAAGTCCAGGCTCTGTCGCAGCCGGCCGCGACTAGGAGACCCATGGGGCAGCGCACAATTGGCCCAGCGTCGTCCGGGTTAGGGGAGGGTCTGGTCGGTAGGGATGTTCTTGTCCCATCGCTCACAAGCGACTCCTGTGGCGGGCCGGGCGCAGTGCGTATGGTGTTTCCTCCGACACATCAGTGAGGCTGGCTTCTGGGTTAAGTGGGCATTGTGTCAAGAAGCAGCTTGGTTGGGTTGTGTTTCGGAGGATGCACGGCTCTCGACCTTCGCCTCTCCCGAGTCCGGACGGGAGTTGCAGCGATGAGACAAGACTAACTACCAATTAGATACCACGAAATTGGGGAGAAAAAGGGGTAAACAAAGTCAAGACAATAACAAGCTGATGTATGAGCCTGAGAAATGAAACTTCTCTTCATGGGAATAAAAGAATAACAGAGACAAGTATGGGAATCACACATATAAGCAAACATGTAAACAGGGTTGAAATGATATTGGTGCTGGACACTCCCATAACAGAATCTGGGCACCTCTAGGACCATGGGGAGCCACATACATTATTGTATGAACATTGGTCCAGCCCATTGTTTTAGGCACCCCCAAGAGTCAAGCTATGAGTCCAACCTGAATGTAACCCCATACATCAATAATAGTACAAATGAAAGACATCAAATGCCTTCCCGGCAACAATAGCTTAAAGTATTCATAACTGGTCAAAAAGTCAATATAAAACATTAAAAACGCAACACAAAAGACCCATGTAGAAAGCTGAAAATAATGTTGGGCTGTGTTTCGGTGTCTGCATGTGTGTGTGTTAGGCCTCGAAGCGTTTGGGGCAGACCATGGGGGCGAGCAGGGTCCACATGTAGAGGATGAGACAGACCCAGCAGGACGCCATCTTGATCCAGAACACAGACCAACTGCCATCCAGCAGCTTCTCTATCTTATGGTTGTCATAGCTATGGGGAAACAAACATAGCTCTTAGCTTTACACAACATTTTAATTAGTGGAATAAATAAAGACACAAAGTTTCCCTAGTAACTCTACTACTAACTGGGACCTAGTTAAAGTTTCCCCAGTAGGCTAACTCTTCTATGAACTGAAGCTATAATTAGAGTTTCACAGTCACTCTACTAGCAGCAAGAGTTTCCACAGTCACTCTACTAGTAGCAAGAGTTTCCACAGTCACTCTACTAGCAGTAAGGGTTTCCACAGTCACTCTACTAGTAGTAAGAGTTTCCACAGTCACTACTAGTAGTAAGGGTTTCCCCAGTAACTCTACTTGTAGTAAAGAGTTTCCACGGTAACTCTACTAGTAGTAAGGGTTTCCCCAGTAACTCTACTTGTAGTAAAGAGTTTCCACGGTAACTCTACTAGTAGTAAGGGTTTCAACAGTAACTCTACTAGTAGTAGGATTTTCCACAGTAACTCTACTAGTAGTAAGAGTTTCCACAGTAACTCTACTAGCAGTAAGAGTTTCCACAGTAACTCTACTAGCAGTAAGGGTTTCCACAGTAACTCTACTAGTAGTAAGAGTTTCCACAGTAACTCTACTAGCAGTAAGAGTTTCCACAGTAACTCTACTAGTAGTAAGAGTTTCCACAGTAACTCTACTAGCAGTAAGAGTTTCCACAGTAACTCTACTAGTAGTAAGGGTTTCCACAGTAACTCTACTAGTAGTAAGGGTTTCCACAGTAACTCTACTAGTAGTAAGGGTTTCCACAGTAACTATACTAGTAGTAAGAGTTTCCACAGTAACTCTACTAGTAGTTAGAGTTTCCACAGTAACTCTACTAGTAGTAAGGGTTTCCACAGTAACTCTACTAGTAGTAAGGGTTTCCACAGTAACTCTACTAGTAGTAAGAGTTTCCACAGTAACTCTACTAGTAGTTAGGGTTTCCACAGTAACTCTACTAGCAGTAAGAGTTTCCAACGTAACTCTGCTACTTACTGGAACCAGTTTGTGACAGTCATCATGACGTAGAGTGAACCCAGGAAGAAGACAAAGTGGAAGTAGGTGTAGCTGTAGATGGTTCTCTGTCTCTCATCATATAAAACATTTTGTCCTCCTCCAGTCTGCTCCTCATCATAGTCATCTGGACAACACAACCACAACAACACAGCAACGTTATTACGACCTTACATCATAGTCACAACCACAACATCACAGCGACGTTATTACAATCTTACATCATAACCACAACTTCACAGCAACATTATTACAACCTTACATCATATTCATAACCACAACATCACAGCAACGTTATTATGACCTTACATCATAGTCACAACCACAATACCACAGCAACGTTTTTACGACCTTACATCATAGTCACAACACAATCACAACCACCCCAACCCTGGTCTCGGTCTCCAGTATCTATGCGGCAATAGTATATGTGCCAGGGGGCTAGGGTCAGTCTGTCCTATCTGGTGTAATTCTCCTGTTTAATCTGGTGTCCTGTGTGACCTTAGGTATGCTCCCTCTAATTCTCCCATCCCTCTCTCTTTCGCTCTCTCCCCTCCTGGAGTACCTGAGCCCTAGGACCATGCCTCAGGACTACCTGGCCTGACAACTCCTGGCTGACTCTGTCCCCCGTCCACCTGGTCGTGCTGCTGATTCAATTTCTGCTGTTCTGCCTGTGGCTATGGAACCCTGACCCGTTCACCGGTCATGCTACCTTGTCCCGGACCTGCTGTTTTGACCTTCTCTCTCCCTCTCTCTATACCGCACCTGCTGTCTCGACTTCTGAATGCTCGGCTATGAAAAGCCAACTGACATTTACTCCTGAGGTACTGACCTGTTGCACCCTCTATAACCACTGTGATTAGTATTTGACCCTGCTGGTCATCTAGGAACGTTTGAACATCTTGAAGAACGATCTGGCCTTAATGACAATGTACTCTTATCATCTTCACCCGGCACAGCCAAAAGAGGACTGGCCACCCCACAGAGTCTGGTTCCTCTCTAGGTTTCTTCCTAGGTTCATGCCTGTCTAGGGAATGTTTCATCTGCATTGCTTGCTCTTTGGGGTTTTAGGCTGGGTTTCTGTATCAGCACTTTGTGACGACTGCTGATGTAAAAAGGGCTTTATAAATGCATTTGACTGATTGATCAAAGCAACTTAATCAGTCAACAGAACCACAACACCACAGCAACATTACATATAACACTTATGATGCAAAGAAAACCGCTGTTAAAATCATTATTATCATCACGATAAACTCATCTCTATCCAATAAAACTCTCACTAATATTCCTGTTTTCCTTCCTTTTTCCTGGTCTCTAACCTCTATATTTCTCTCTCTCCGCTTTGCAGGACAGGAAACTCTCTGAAAATTACTATGTCTACTGAGAAGGGCTTAAAAAAAAAAAAAAATCAAATACATTCACAAATGAAGTGACATGCTCTGCGCTGTTATTTCCCTGGCTGCAGTGCTGCTTTACCCCACCAGAGGGCAGCTGCAGCCTTCCCTCAGTTCTACTACTACTACTACTACTACTATCTGACTAGTCTATCTCCAACCACTAGTCATAGTCTCCTCCTGGTAACACTGGCGTCATTTATGTTTACTGACCAATGCTGTTCCTGCATCTTTACTGTTACTATGTGTATGAGAGAATATACAAGAACACTGCCTGTTTCTGGTGGTGTTACAGTAGTACAGTAGTATACTGAGGGCGATGGCATTTTATACAGAAAGCAGTGAGAGAAGGAGAAAGAGAGGGAGAGAAAGAATATGTTTGTATTTACCTGTGTCATCTCCAAAGCAGAAACAGCAGCGCGCTCTCTGCCGGAGAGAGGTGAGTTAGTACTTGTACAGGAATTAATCAACTAATCAACTATACATAGCCCTTACACTAAACGCACACGTGCACACCAGAGCATGTGAGCCGAGCTGGCGCAGATCGAGGAGTGGAGTGTGCCCAATTCGACTGGAGCCCAGAGTGAGTTTCCCAAAGGCTGGAGGGTCGGCCTTTTCGCCCGCTCCAGTAGCACTCACTTCACTTCACGAGCTCAGGGCATTCCTGGCCCAGCATGCATTTCTAGTCCACTTGTGTGCTGCTATAGCCCCTTTCTTTAGCTACTGTCATGGAGTTCACTAAATATTTTCATAAAGAAACTGATAAAACACGTTTGCGGACGACACAACAGTGGTAGGCTTGATTACCAACAACGACGAGACGGCCTACAGGGAGGAGGTGAGGGCCCTCGGAGTGTGGTGTCAGGAAAATAACCTCACACTCAACGTCAACAAAACTAAGGAGATTATTTTGGACTTCAGGAAACAGCAGAGGGAACACCCCCCTATCCACATCGATGGAACAGTAGTGGAGAGGGTAGTACATTTTAAGTTCCTCGGCGTACACATCACAGACAAACTGAATTGGTCCACCCACACAGACAGCATCGTGAAGAAGGCGCAGCAGCGCCTCTTCAACCTTAGGAGGCTGAAGAAATTTGGCTTGTCACCAAAAGCACTCACAGACTTCTACAGATGCACAATCGAGAGCATCCTGTCGGGTTGTATCACCGCCTGGTACGGCAACTGCTCCGCCCACAACCGTAAGGCTCTCCAGAGGGTAGTGAGGTCTGCACAACGCATCACCGGGGGCAAACTACCTGCCCTCCGGGACACCTACACCACCCGATGTCACAGGAAGGCCATAAAGATCATCAAGGACAACAACCACCCGAGCCACTGCCTGTTCACCCTGCTATCATCCAGAAGGCGAGGTCAGTACAGGTGCATCAAAGCTGGGACCTAGAGACTGAAAAACAGCTTCTATCTCAAGGCCACCAGACTGTTAAACAGCCACCACTAACATTGAGTGGCTGCTGCCAACACACTGACTCAACTCCAGCCACTTTAATAATGGGAATTGATGGGAAATTATGTAAAATATATCACTAGCCACTTTAAACAATGCTACCTAATATAATGTTTACATACCCTACATTATTCATCTCATATGTATACATATATACTGTACTCTATATCATCTACTGCATCCTTATGTAATACATGTATCACTAGCCACTGTAACTATGCCACTTTGTTTACATACTCATCTCATATGTATATACTGCCCTCAATACCATCTACTGTATCTTGCCTATGCCGCTCTGTACCATCACTCATTCATATATCTTTATGTACATATTCTTTACCCCCTTACACTTGTGTCTATAAGGTAGTAGTTTCGGAATTGTTAGCTAGATTACTTGTTGGTTATTACTGCATTGTCGGAATTAGAAGCACAAGCATTTCGCTACACTCGCACTAACATCTGCATGTGACAAATAAAATTTGGTTTGATTTGATTGGAGATATGTTCGATCAGCTTCAAGTACAGGCTCTTGCTGGGCCTCTCAAGGGCATTCAGAGACTAGTCACGAGGCCACTCCTGCGTTGTCTTGGCTGTATGCTTAGGGTGGTTGTCCTGTTGGAAGGTGAACCTTCACACATGTCTGAGGTCCTGAGTGCTCTGGAGCAGGTTTTCATCCAGGATCTCTCTCTACTTTGCTCCATTCATCTTTGCCTCGATCCTGACTAGTCTCCAAGTCCCTGCCCCTGAAAACCTTCCCCACAGCATGATGCTGCCACCATCATGCTTCACCGTAGGGATGGTGCCAGGTTTCCTCCAGATGTGACACTTGGCATTCAGGCCAAAGAGTTTAATCTTGGTTTCATCAGACCAGAGAATCTTGTTTCTCATGGTCTGAGAGTCTTTAGGTGCCTTTTGGCAAACTTCAAGCGGGCTGTCATGTGCTTTTATTGAGGAGTGGCTTCCGTCTCTGGCCACTCTACCATAAAGGCCTGATTGGTGGAGTGCTGCAGAGATGGTTGACCTTCTGGAATGTTCTCCCATCTCCACATAGGAACTCTAGAGCTCTGTCAGAGTGACCATAGAGTTCTTGGTAACCTCCCTGACCAAGGCGCTTCTCCCTCAATTGCTCAGTTTGGCCGGGCGGCCAGCTCTCGGAAGAGTCTTGGTGGTTCCAAACTTCTTCCATTTAAGAATGATGGAGGCCACTGTGTTCTTGGGGACCTTCAACGCTGCAGAAATGTTTTGGTACCCTTCTCCATATCTGTGCCTCGACACAATCCTGTCTCGGAGCTCTCCTTTGACGCCATGGCTTAGGCTCTGACATACACTGTCAACTGCGGGACCGTATATAGACAGGTGTGTGCCTTTCCAAATCATGTCCAATCTATTTAATTTACCACACTTGGACTCTAATCAAGTTGTAGAAATATCTCAAGGGTGATCAATGGAAACAGAATGCACCTGAGCTCAATTTCAAGTCTCATAGCAATGAGTCTGAATGCTTATGTAAATAAGGTTTTTCTGTTTTTATTTTTTTATACATTTGCAAATATTTATAAAAACCTGTTTTTGCTTTGTCATTATGGGTTATTGTGTGTAGATTGATGAGGAACATTTTTTATTTAATCCATTTTAAATTAAGTCTGTAAAGTAACAAAACGTGGAAAAAGTGAAGGGGTCTGAATACTTTCCAAAGGCACTGTATGTGCTTATCAAGAGCCTTGTAATGACACTGTATATGCTTATCAAGAGCCTTGTAATGACACTGTATATGCTTATCAAGAGCCTTGTAATGACACTGTATATGCTTATCAAGAGCCTTGTAATGACACTGTATATGCTTATCAAGAGCCTTGTAATGACACTGTATATGCTTATCAAGAGCCTTGTAATGACACTGTATATGCTTATCAAGAGCCTTGTAATGACACTGTATATGCTTATCAAGAGCCTTGTAATGACACTGTATATGCTTATCAAGAGCCTTGTAATGACACTGTATATGCTTATCAAGAGCCTTGTAATGACACTGTATATGCTTATCAAGAGCCTTGTAATGACACTGTATATGCTTATCAAGAGCCTTGTAATGACACTGTATATGCTTATCAAGAGCCTTGTAATGACATGTAGCCGATTTGAAATGATGAGCACTTCTGACAGTCACAGTTTGTTGTTTATTAAAATATTTTTAATTCAAATCATATGGTTTGGTTTCCATAGGCTACTTCAAAACCAAATGGTAGGTCCAGGTAGTCACAAAAATAGATGGTGTTGGTTAAATGGGGATTTTAATGAATTTGAATTTGGAGCAGCAGTTTTTTTCCCTGTGAGTGAGGAGGGTGATTCCGACCACTCAACTCTGCCCACATACTCTGGTGCAGACACACACACACTGAGCTGTTGAAAGGATGTGTGTGATTGGCTGGACCACAAATAACTGGAAAAATGTATTCTGACAGATCTGTAATGTGTGTATTTGTGTGTGTGTTTGTGTGTGTGTGTTTGTGTTCGTGGATGGTCTTACTTCAGTCTCAGGCACGCTGTTCCTAATCACACGCATCGCTGCAGAGCTCCGTCTGGTGGTGGACGTCAAACTACACACACACACACACACACACACACACACACACACACACACACACACACACACACACACACACACACACACACACACACACACACACACACACACACACACACACACACACACACACACACACACACACACACACACACACACACACACACATTGATTACAAATCTGTCAGAAGACATTTTCTAGGCGTGGGCGATATACTGTATATACCACATACTGGGGTATTTGGAAAAAGCCACGGAATGGTTTTGTAATACCGTCAATACCATTGAAACATTTCTTTGAAGTGTTGAATTCCATTTGAATTCTACCTTTAAAGTAAATACCTGCAGTGAACTTTTGTAAACTTTATAAAAAAATAACAGTGTTTTTTCATATCACCTGTCACATTATTATGAAGCATACAGTAGTCCCCAGTCACATGTCACGTGGTGTTTGTTTACAAGCACACAACAACGAGAGACCGGAGCCTTGTGAGTCACTCACTGTTGTGCACCATGTGTCAGGTGATCTAATTACAGTATGGATTTCACAACTAAATTGCCAGCTAGATATCTCATAACTATTAAGTTAACTGTCTAAAATGTGCTTAATGCTCTGCAGTTTTGTATTGGTTTGCAAATTTAGTAGCTTGTTAGCTATCTAGCTAAGTGGTTAGCTTCTTCCAAATTCAAACATTTGCTTGGTAACAGCAGAGAATCCCCTCTTGGATCAAGAGCCTTGCTGGCTAATATTTATTTTGTGTGTGCAGCAAACCGTGAGTAGCCTTTTTGAGTGACTTGTATAGGTTAGAAACTGTACAAAATGTTTGCAATCCACTCGTTATCATTGCATTTACTTAGCATTCTCTATGGGATTTTATATGTACTTGTTGGCATCGCTAACTTTAGGATTACAGAGTATCAGTGGGGGTTGAAAGCAGCGCCCCTTGTGTTCAGTGCTGGTATTACAGAATATCCCAGGAATGGCACAAGGTCGGTATGAAGGCATGACAATCTGGATACCGCCCACGCATACATTTTCCCATAAATTTCTGGATGAGAATAGCTGAAGTCTTTCACAGAGATGAACACAGGATAAGCTGTATGTCTGAGCTTAATGTGAAACACATGTGGAAACCCTCACTACAAATCCAGGCTATCACACACACCCTCTCAACAGATTCAGCCAATCACACGAACCCTCTCAACAGCCCCAGCCAATCAGAAACAATCTCACTTTTCCTCCAGTCAATAACAAATTACCTCACTGCAAAAAGTCTAAAAACACAGCCCCCTCTCCTATCTGCACAGATCTAAAAACAGGGGATGGGTGAAAGCAACACGGGGTGTGTGTCTTACCAGGAGTAGAGCACACAGCCGAACAGGATGACAGTTCCCACTCCTGTTACGATCCTCTTGTCGCTCTCTGAACCAGAGTTGAAAGGGAACACACACACTGTCGTATTCACCCCATTAACCTCCAACACTATACAGAGAAAGAGAGAGAAAGAAGAATAATAAGAGGATGATGTTAATACTGTAAGAGGCACATTGGGCCAAACAGAGCATAGCATTCATGGAGGCATTTAAAGTGTAAATTAACAAAATGCAAACACACGAAACCTGTTAATAGGCAATTCATATAGGCAATGAAACACTAGAACGCTATGGGCTGAGCCTCCGGTATACTTACTCTCTTTGGGCTTGCTGGAGAAGGCTGAGAAGGTGAGGTACATGACGTACACACTGATCACTCCTGGCTGGAGCAGGCCAGACTTAGGCTGGACTGGAGGAGAACAGATGGACTGTTACCGTATGTGTGTGTCCCTGTTTGTGTGTGTGTGTGTGTGTGTGTGTGTGTGTGTGTGTGTGTGTGTGTGTGTGTGTGTGTGTGTGTGTGTGTGTGTGTGTGTGTGTGTGTGTGTGTGTGTGTGTGTGTGTGTGTGTGTGTGTGTGTGTGTGTGTGTGTGTGTACTCACGTCTCTGTATGAAGGGAGATATAGCCAGCATAGTGACTATGAAACAGAGGCTGCCGTTGACCCCCAGGAACACCTTGTTGAGCAGACAGGCCTGAGAGTGTGTGTAAAACAGAGCCATGAACACCACAGCTCCTACGGCGACACTGAACAACACCAAGGTGGCCAGAGCCAGCGCCCCATACCACAGACGGTTGTCCTTCACACCTGAACTCCTAAAGAGGGGGGACGAATAGGAGGAAGAGAGAGGAGGGAAGGATAGGAAGAAGAGAGAGGAGGGAAGGATGGGAGGAAGAGAGGGGGAGGGAAGGATGGGAGGAAGAGAGGAGGGAAGGATGGGAGGAAGAGAGAGGAGGGAAGGATGGGAGGAAGAGAGGGGGAGGGAAGGATGTGAGGAAGAGAGAGGAGGGAATGATTGGAGGAAGAGGGGGAGGGAAGGATGGGAGGAAGAGAGAGGATGGAAAGATTGGAGGAAGAGGGGGAGGGAAGGATTGGAGGAAGAGGGGGAGGGAAGGATGGGAGGAAGAGAGAGGAGGGAAGGATGGGAGGAAGAGAGAGGGGGAGGTAGGGTAAGGAAAATAGAGGAAGAGAGAGGGGGAGGTAGGGTAAGGAAAATAGAGGAAGAGAGAGGGGGAGGCAGGGTAAGGAAAATAGAGGAAGAGAGAGGGGGAGGTAGGGTAAGGAAAATAGAGGAAGAGAGAGGGGGAGGTAGGGTAAGGAAAATAGAGGAAGAGAGGGGGAGGTAGGGTAAGGAAAATAGAGGAAGAGAGAGGGGGAGGCAGGGTAAGGAAAATAGAGGAAGAGAGAGGGGGGGTAGGGTAAGGAAAATAGAGGAAGAGAGAGGGGGAGGTAGGGTAAGGAAATGAGAGGAAGAGAGAGAGGAGATTGCTATATTTTATTCCTGAGGATACTAAAAGACAGGTTTATGGTTGCTGGCAGATTTTCCACATTCGTAGTACTTTTACTCAGGCAAGCCAACCAGAGCGCCCCTCCACCCAGGCACACACACAAAAATACATTCCCAGTTAGTGAAAATACAAAAACAACCTTTAAAATGGTCCCCTTTTATGCTAATTGCTACTGTGTGTGTGTGTGTGTGTGTCTCAGAGGGGGAGAGGAAACTGTGGGCATACCCTCCTCTGCCATGTGCATCCTGGACACTGACCAACCCCTCCCTTGTCCCGTATACCACAGAATTCTGCATGCAGAATCTCAATTTGGTGTTGTCCCATGATGTGAACTATTGATTGGTGAGCGGACCCCAGACTTCACAACCACAAAGGGAAATGGGTTCTATAACTGATTAAAGTATTTTTTGCCAGATCCTAATTGGTATGTCAAATTTTTTTTTCCTTTTGATTTTATAGAAGGCCCTTCTTGCCTTGTCTCGCAGATTGTTCACAGCTTTGTGGAAGTTACCTGTGGTGCTGATGTTTAGGCCGAGGATGGACCTTTTTTGTAACACCATTATTTTTGTCTGACTGAGATTTACTGTCAAGGCCCAGGTCTGACAGAATCTGTGCAGAAGATCTAGGTGTTGCTGTAGGCCCTCCTTGGTTGAGGACAGTAGCACCAAATCATCAGCAAACCGTAGACATTTGACTTCAGATTCTAGTACGGTGAGGCCAGGTGCTGCAGCCTGTTCTAGTACCCTCGCCAATTTGTTGATATATAAGTTGAAGAGGGTGGGGCTTAAGCTGCATCCCTGTCTCACCCCCCGGCCCTGTGGAAAGAAATGTTTGTGTTTTTTGCCAATGTGTACATGGATTTGATAATATTGTATGTTTTCCCTCAATACCATTTTCCATCAACTTGTATAGCAGACCCGCATGCCAAATTGAGTTGAAAGCTTTTTAAAAAAGCACGAGAAGACTTTGCCTTTGTTTTGGTTTGTTTCTCAATTAGGGCGTGCAGGGTGAATACGTGGTCCGTCGTATGGTAATTTGGTAAAAAGGCCAATTTGACATTTGCCCAGTACATCGTTTTCGCTGAGAATATGTACCAGTCTTGTCGCGATCGTTGATAGGAACGGACCAAGGCGCAGCTTGAGTTGAGTTCCACATACTTTATTACACAGTGAAACTCAGAAAACAATAAACATAACACGACCGTAAAAGCCGTAGTGCTCAAAACACTAACACAAACAATATCCCACAAAACTGTTGGGAACAAAGGACAACTTAAGTATGATCCCCAATTAGAGACAATGATAATCAGCTGCCTCTAATTGGGAACCATACCAAAACACCAACACAGAAATATAACAACTAGAACACCCCCGAGTCACGCCCTGACCTAAAACACCATAGAGAACGCCGAGGGCTCTCTATGGTCAGGGCGTGACAAGTCTGCTGTTAATGATAATGCAGAGGATTTCCCCAAGGTTGTGGTTGACACATATCCCCATGTAGTTAATGGGGTCAAATTTGGGGTGATCAGTCCTTGGTTCCAAATATTGGGGAAGATGCCAGAGCTGAGGATGATGTTAAAGAGTTTAAGTACAGCCAATTGGAATTTGTGGTCTGTATATTTTATCATTTAATTTAGGATACCATCAACACCACAGGCATTTTTTGGGTTGGAGGGTTTGTATTTTGTCCTGTAGTTCAATCAATGTAATTGGAGAATCCAGTGGTTTCTGGTAGTCTTGAATAGTTGTTTCTAAGATTTGTATTTGATCATGTACAGTTGAAGTCGGAAGTTAACGTACAATTAGGTTCGGGTCATTAAAACTTATTTTTCAACCACTCCACAAATGTCTTGTTAACAAACTATAGTTTTGGCATCTACTTCGTGCATGACACAAATCATTTTCCCAACAATTGTTTACAGACAGATTATTTCACTTATAAATCACTGTATCACAATTCCAGTGGGTCAGAAGTTTACATACGCTAAGATGACTGTGCCTTTAAACAGCTTGGAAAATTCCAAAAAATTATGTCATGGCGTTAGAATCTTCTGATAAGCTAATTGGCATAATTTGAGTCAATTGGAGGTGTACCTGTAGATGTATTTCAAGGCCTACCTTCAAACTCAGTGCCTCTTTGCATGACATCATGGAAAAATCAAAAGAAATCAGCCAAGACCTCAGAAAACAATTGTAGACCTCCACAAGTCTGGTTCATCATTGGGAGCAATTTCCAAATACCTGAAGGTACCATGTTCATCTATACAAATAATAGTATGCAAGTATAAACACCATGGGAACACACAGCTGTCTTACCACTCAGGAAGGAGACGCGTTCTGCCTCCTAGAGATTAACGTACTTTGTCGCGAAAAGTGCAAATCAATCGCAGAACAACAGCAAAGGACCTTGTGAAGATGCTGGAGAAAACAGGTACAAAAGTATCTATATCCACAGTAAAACAAGTCCTATATCGACATAACATGAAAGGCCGCTCAGCAAGGAAGAAGCCACTGCTCCAAAACCGCCATAAAAAAAGACAGACTATGGTTTACAACTGCACATGGGGACAAAGATCGTACTTTTTGGAGAAATGTCCTCTGGTCTGATGAAACAAAAATATAACTGTTTGGCCATAATGACCATCGTTATGTTTGGAGGGAAAATGGGGAGGCTTTCAAGCTGAAGAACACCATCCCATCCGTGAAGCACGGGGGTGGCAGCATCCTGTTGTGGGGGTGCTTTGCTGCAGGAGGGACTGGTGCACTTTATAAAATAGATGGCATCATGAGGACGGAAATTATGTGGATATATTGAAGCAACATCTCAAGACATCAGTCAGGAACTTAAAGCTTGGTCGCAAATGGGTCTTCCAAATGGACAATGACCCCAAGCATACTTCCAAAGTTATGGCCTAAGGACAACAAAATCAAGGTATTGGAGTGGCCATCACAAAGCGCTGACTTCAATCCTATAGAGAATGTGTGGGCAGATCTGAAAAAGTGTGTGAGAGCAAGGAGTCCTACAAACCTGACTACGTTACACCAGCTCTGTCAGGAGGAATGGGCCAAAATTCACTCAACTTATTGTGTGAAGCTTGTGGAAGGCTACCCGAAACGTTTAACCCAAGTTAAAGAATTTAAAGGCAATGCTACCAAATACTAATTGAGTGTATGTAAACTTCTGACTCGCTGGGAATGTGATGAAAGAAATAAAAGCTGAAATAAATAATTCTCTCTACTATTATTCTGACATTTCACATTCTTAAAATAAAGTGGTGATCCTAACTGACCTAAGACAGGGAATTTTTACCAGGATTAAATGTCAGGAATTGTGAAAAACTGAGTTTAAATGTATTTGGCTAAGGTGTATGTAAACTTCTGACTTCAACTGTATAGGTTTTTTCTGTTCTTTGTTATAAAGCCAAAAAGATTGTAGAAGTGGTTTTTCCACATCTCTGTTTTGGACTCTGCGTGTTGTTTGTTTAGTTTTACAATTTTCCCAGAAGTGGTTAGATTCTATGGATTCTTCAAATATATTGAGCTGATTTCTGAGATGCTGTTTCTTCTTTTTCCATAGTGTATTTCTGTATTGTTTTAGTTATTCACCATAGTGAAGGTGTAGGCTCAGGTTTTCTGGGTCTCTATGTTTTAGGTTGGACAGGTTTCTCAATTTCTTTCTTAGGTTTTTGCATTCTTCATCAAACCATTTGTCATTGTTAATTTTCTTAGGTTGTCTGCTTGACATTTTTAGATTTGTTAGGGAAGCTGAAAGGTCAAATATAGTGTTTATGTTTTCTACTGCCAAGTTCACAACTTCACTATTACAGTGAAATTGTCTAGAAAGAATTTAATTTGTTGTTGCCTAATTGTTTTTTGCTAGATTTCCACACTATTATCCTCACATCTATAACATTTCTTCATTTTATTCAGTTCCTTTGGCTTTGATGCCTCATGTTTGAGCATAGCTCAAGTAGAGTGTGATTTTGCTCTGTTTTGTTGTCATAGTTGTGTTTAGGTGGGCTATATGGGGGAGGGAATGCTGTAACCTCCTGGTAGGTGTTTGTCCCCCTGTGTGCTTAGGGTTCTTGTCCAGTTCTGGCGTTTAGGTCGCCACAGACTAGTATTAGCATACCCCCCAAATTAGCATACCCCCTGAGTCTGTTCCCTGTTTCACACCTGGTAGTTTGGTGGGTGGGACTACCAGCTCTCTGCAACCAAGAGGGCAACTAGTGGGTCCATCTCCTTTATACCATGTTTCTTGTAAGATGACAATGTCTATATTTCAAATTTCTTTAATGAAGTCTGGGTTCCGGGTCTTTACGCCAAAGGCAGATGACCTCAGACCTTGTATATTCCAGGATGAGATAGTAAAAGCACTGTGTTCCATATTGTCACAGTAGGTGTGAGCAGAGCATGTTGAGCATCTGATACATACCTCTTAGGTCGCAGGATGGCGTTTGGACGGGTGTTTCTATCTCTCCCTCCCTCTGTTTCTCTCTCTCCCTCTGTGTCTCTCTCTCCCTCTGTGTCGCTCTCTCTCCCTCTGTGTCGCTCTCTCACTCTCTTTCTCTCTCTCACTCTCTTTCTCTCTCTCTCTCTCCCTGTGTCTCTCTCTCTATCCCGCTATCTCTCTGTCTTCATGCATTCACGTGTGACTGTTTTGACTGAGGACAGAAAGAAAGGCTGTATGAGAAAGAGAGCTTTATTAGAAGTGTTGCTGTTCTCACCAGTTAGTGTTCCATCTGTGAGCAAAGTCCACCAGCAGCATGAGCTGGATCAGCAGGAAGAAAAACCCACCTACAGCTCCCACATACCTCCACACTGAGGGGAGGAGAGAGAGGAGGGGCCAGGGAGAGAGATAGAGAGGAGGGAAGGGAGACAGAGGGAGAGAGGAGGGGGAGAGAGGTCGATAGAGAATGAGAGAGAGGAGGGAAGAGAGACAGTCAGGGGTAAAGAGGGGAGAGGGAGACAGAGGAGTAGAGAGAAAGAGGCAGGGGAGAGAAAGAGGAGTAGAGAGAGAGGCGGGGGGAGAGAGACAGAGGGAGGGAGGGTGATTGCACATTTAAAGTATTGCAAAGCTAACCATCAAATATCTAATCTCTTGTTCCATATGTTCTGCAGGATGTGCAAACTTAGTTGCTGCATAACTCCTCGTGTGTTGTCATCGCATAGACAACCACAGGGACTAGATGCTCAGGCCACATGCACACGGTAACTAAAGCCTGCAGCTGCACCGGTCCTCTCCTCTGAAGGGAGCAGATAACAGACTCCCTCTCCTCTCTTTCTCTCTCTTTATTTCCCTTCTCTCTTCTCTCAAAGCTGGTTAAGGAAAGGCATTACAAGTCAAGGACAGTCACGCTGACCTCTACAGGTAAGTATAGGTGACAGACATTTGAGACTCCACAGTGTGATAGAGCAGAGCAGGGCTCCGGTCTCTGTCCGTTCTGAGAGAACAAAGACTATAGACAGGGACATAAGGGTCCATACCTTCCAGAAAGGTGTCCTGCTCTGGCAGGAAGAATCCTCCAACACAGCAGGCCAACAACACTATGAACTTCGGGAACCAAAACCTGTCAGAGAGAGAGAGAGAGAAAGAGAGAGAGGGAGAGAGAGATACATAAACGTCACTGCACACACACACACACACACACACACACACACACACACACACACACACACACACACACACACACACACACACACACACACACACACACACACACACACACACACACACACACACACACACACACACACACACACACACACACACACACACACACACACACACACACACTTACCCATTGTGTATGGCGGCGCGGCAGCCCGTAGCAGAGTTGACTCGTAGGGTGAAGATACAGAAGAAGAAGAAGAAGCAGGCCATCCCGAAGCAGACCTTGTACACAGCAGAGTAACCCACCAAGGTAGAGCAGTTCTCACCAGCATTCAGCTTCTCACACAGGTCACTGTAGAATGGGATCTACAACAGAGAGAGAGAGAGAGAGAGAGAGAGAGAGAGAGAGAGAGAGAGAGAGAGAGAGAGAGAGAGAGAGAGAGAGAGAGAGAGAGAGAGAGAGAGAGAGAGAGAGAGAGAGAGAGAGAGAGAGAGAGAGAGAGAGAGAGAGAGAGAGAGAGAGAGAGAGAGAGAGAGAGAGAGAGAGAGAGAGAGAGAGAGAGAAGAAGGAGCAATGTTAACCACTAGATACTGTAATATCACTTATATGGCAGAATAAATCCGTACAAATTACAGCACGTGTGTGTGTGTGTGTGTTTAGTTAGTTAAGTATCTGTGTTTAATTCCAGTTTAGCTGCATTGTGAATTAAGTGTTTTATCTTCTGGGTTTAGTGGTGAGTCCCCAATGTGAAATGTGCTCCTGTATGCTTCTAGACCAGTGGTGTCAAACTAATGTTGCCTCATGGAAGGCATTCGGTCTCCACCGAGGTCCGGAGGGCTGCATTTAACATGTGTTATATTTTCCCTGGCTGTCTAGCTGTCATGCCCTGACCGTAGAGAGCCTTTTTATTTCTCTATTTGGTTCAGGGTGTGATTTGGGTGGGCATTCTAGTTTGTCTATTTCTTTGTTGGCCGGTATGGTTCCCAATCAGAGGCGGCTGTCTATCGTTGTCTCTAATTGGGGATCATACATATTTTCCCACCTTCAGTTGTAGGATCTTGTTTGTGTGTGTCGTTGCATTCTGCTCTGCACATAGCTTTACGTTCGTGTTGTTTTCTGGTGTCATTTACAATAAAAGTATAATGTACGCCTACCACGCTGCAACTTGGTCTCCTTCTAACAACGGACGTAACACTAGCTAATGTTTTGATGACTGTTATCAAGCTGGACAGAGTAAAGAGACTATAATGACTGTTATCAAGCTGGACAGAGTAAAGATACTATAATGACTGTTATCAAGCTGGACAGAGTAAAGATACTATAATAACTGTTATCAAGCTGGACAGAGTAAAGAGACTATAATGACTGCTATCAAGCTGGACAGAGTAAAGAGACTATAATGACTGTTATCAAGCTGGACAGAGTAAAGATACTATAATGACTGTTATCAAGCTGGACAGCGTAAAGATACTATAATAACTGTTATCAAGCTGGACAGAGTAAAGAGACTATAATGACTGCTATCAAGCTGGACAGAGTAAAGAGACTATAATGACTGTTATCAAGCTGGACAGAGTAAAGATACTATAATAACTGTTATCAAGCTGGACAGAGTAAAGAGACTATAATGACTGTTATCAAGCTGGACAGAGTAAAGATACTATAATAACTGTTATCAAGCTGGACAGAGTAAAGATACTATAATAACTGTTATCAAGCTGGACAGAGTAAAGAGACTATAATGACTGTTATCAAGCTGGACAGAGTAAAGATACTATAATGACTGTTATCAAGCTGGACAGAGTAAAGATACTATAATGACTGTTATCAAGCTGGACAGAGTAAAGATACTATAATGACTGTTATCAAGCTGGACAGAGTAAAGATACTATAATGACTGTTATCAAGCTGGACAGAGTAAAGAGACTATAGATGTAGGTCCATTATCATTTCTACACTGTTTCAGTTTGGTATTAGTCATTTTAATGTTGACTGAGATGTTTTGACTCCCCTGCTCTAGAGGAAGCAGTACGCCCTCAGCGAATAGGCTTCAGACAGTGTCGACCTAATAGGTTACATTCTGAGTGTCACACTTCTAATGGAACATGCAGCGACACCAACCCCTCTTTCTTCCCTCTTTCTCTCCGACCTGTTACTGAGGCTGTCAGCCACAACAAACAAAGACATAAGAGGAATAAATTACCAGCCTGCTCTCAGCAGAGACAACAAATTAAACAGAAAGAGCAGGAGAGAGAGAGAGAGAGAGAGAGAGAGAGAGAGAGAGAGAGAGAGAGAGAGAGAGAGAGAGAGAGAGAGAGAGAGAGAGAGAGAGAGAAAGCGAGAGCTAGAGAGAGAGCGAGAACTAGAGAGAGTGAGAGCTAGAGAGAGAGAGAGCGAGAGCTAGAGAGAGAGAGAGTGAGAGCTAGAGAGAGAGCGAGAGTGAGAGCGAGAGAGAGAGCGAGAGAGAGTGAGAGCTAGAGAGAGAGAGCAAGAGCTAGGGAGAGAGAGCGAGAGAAAGCGAGAGATATTGAGAGAGTGAGAGAGAGAGCTAACAAGAGAGCTAGAGAGAGAGATAGCGAGAAAGAGAGAGAGCGAGAGCTAGAGAGAGAGAGAGTGAGATCTAGAGAGAGAGCGAGAGCTAGAGAGAGCGATAGCGAGAAAGAGAGAGAGCGAGAGAGAAGGAGTATGCCTATAGAAAGTGAATGAGAGTTAGAAAGCCAGAACAAGAGTCACTTGAGTAATGTCTACGGGAAACCAAAAGATCTGCTTCAACGCTGGGAGGAGGGAGACTCCAGACAATATTTTAAACCAGCGTGGTTAAACCTCTGTAGCAGCGTACTGGTACACAAGTACTACGTACTACTGCTCTATCAAAACAAACTAACAAAAACAAACTAACAAAAAAACCTTAAAACGTCCTTCAGTCTACGTCAATCAGGGCACCTAACTGTTCATCTTGGCAGATAATTGGTTGAGTCTGGATAGAGCTGTTAACTGCTGATGGTATAGGGGACGCTTGCGTCCCACTTGGACAAAATCCAGGGAAAATGCAGCGCGGCAAATTCAAATAAAATGATATAAAAATCTAACTTTCATTAAATCACACATGTAAGATACTCAATTAAAGCTACACTCGTTGTGAATCCAGCCAACATGTCAGATTTTAAAAAGGCTTTTCGGCGAAAGCATAGGAAGCTATTATCTGATGATAGCACAACAGTAAACAAAGAGGGTAGCATATTTCAACCCTGCAGGCGCTACACAAAACGCAGAAGTAAAATATAAAACATGCCTTACCTTTGACGTGGTTCTTTTGTTGGCACTCCAATATGTCCCATAAACATCACAATTGGTCCCTTTGTTCAATTCATTCCATCCATATATATCCAAAATGTCCATTTATTTGGCGCATTTGATCCAGAAAAGAACTGCTTCCAAATTGCGCAACGTCACTACAAAATATCTCAAAAGTTGCCTGTAAACTTTGCCAAAACATTTCAAACTACTTTTGTAATACAATTTTAGGTATTCTTAAACGTTAATAATCGATCAAATTGAAGGCGGGTCTATATGTGTTCACTACAGGAAGACAACAAACCAAGCTATTTTTCAAGTCTTGCGCAACTCTCAACAGTGTTATGCAGTTCATAGATGGCCGTACTTCTTCATTGCACATAGGAATAACCTCAACCAAATTCCAAAGACTGGTGACATCGCGGTAGGAACTGAAAACAAGTTCCTAAGAAATATTGTTTCCCAATGAGAACTCACTGAACAGACAGAGACCTAAAAAAAAAAGAATCTGAACGGTTAGTCCTCTGGGTTTTGCCTGCTACATAACCTCTAATGACTCCCCATCCCTCAAGCGGGAGTGTAATCATCGACTGACACTAATTAGCATAACGCAACGGACATAAATATTCCTAGAAAATATTCCTATTCATGAAAATCACAAGTGAAATATATTGAGACACAGCTTAGCCTTTTGTTAATCACCCTGTCATCTCAGATTTTCAAAATATGCTTTACAGCCAAAGCTAGACAAGCATTTGTGTAAGTGTATCGATAGCCTAGCATAGCATTTTGTCCAGCTAGCAGCAGGTAACTTGGTCACGGAAATCAGAAAAGCAATCAAATGAAATCGTTTACCTTTGATGAGCTTTGGATGTTTTCACTCACGAGACTCCCAGTTAGATAGCCAATGTTCCTTTTTTCCAAAAATCGTATTTTTGTAGGTGAAATAGCTCCGTTTGTTCTTTACGTTTGGCTGAGAAATCGCCCGGAAATTGCATTCACGAAAAAGCCGAAAAATATTCCAAATTAGCTCCATAATATCGACAGAAACATGGCAAACGTTGTTTACAATCAATCCTCAAGGCATTTTTCAAATATTTATTCGATAATATATCCACCGGGACAATTGGTTTTTCAATAGGACCGATTGGAATAATGGCTACCTCTGTATTTTACGCGAGAATCACTCTGGGAGCCATCAGGTGACCACTTACACAATGTAGCCGCTTACGGGTATTCTTCAACATAAATGCGTAAAACTCCGTCACAATACTGTAGACACCTTGGGGAATATGGAGAAAAGGTAATCTGGTTGATAGCCCATTCACTGCTCAATAGGGACGCATTGGAATGAAGAGCTTTCAAAAGATGAGTCACTTCCAGATTGGATTTTTCTCAGGCTTTCGCCTGCAATATCAGTTCTGTTATACTCACAGACAATATTTTTACAGTTTTGGAAACTTTAGAGTGTTTTCTATCCTAAGCTGTCAATTATATGCATATTCTAGCATCTTGTCCTGACAAAATATCCCGTTAACTACGAGAACGTTATTTTTCCAAAAATGAAAATACTGCCCCCTAGTCACATAAAAAAGTTATGTTATACTCACAGACATGATTCAAACAGTTTTAGAAACTTCAGAGTGTTTTCTATCCAAATATACTAATAATATGCATATCTTATATTCTTGGCATGAGTAGCAGGAAGTTGAATTTGGGCACGCTATTTATCCAAAAGTGAAAATGCTGCCCCCTATACCTTAAAAAATTAAAGTTCAGCACCACAGCCACTGCAGACAAAGTGTAGTAGGATACAGGAGCAGTAGGAAACAGAGTAGTAGGATACAGAGTAGTAGGATACAGAGTAGGATAGAGAGTAGTAGGACACAGAGTAGGAGGATACAGAGTAGTAGGATACAGAGTAGGATACAGAGTAGTAGGATACAGAGTGACACGCTCTCCTATTTACTCAGACCAAGTGACCAAGCCAGATGACACGTAGAAAAGTGTTGTAATAGTATTTTGTTACAATGAGGCATAATAACATCACCATCGGAGAGACAGAGAAAGATAAATAACTTCATTAGCTCATGAAGGGCTAGGTTCATTTTTAGAGGGAATCTCATCCAGAAGGGAAACCCCCTACTGCAGCTCCTGACCCATCTCCAGCTCCCAACCCAGCTCCTGACCCAGTTCCTGACCCATCTCCAGCTCCTGACCCAGCTCCTGAACCATCTCCAGACCCAGCTCCTGACCCAGCTCCCGACCCAGCTCCAGCTCCCGACCCAGCTCCTGACTCAGCTCCTGACCCAGCTCCTGACCCATCTCCAGCTCCTGACCCAGCTCCTGGCCCATCTCCAGCTCCCGACCAGCTCCTGACCCAGCTCCCGACCCTACTACAGCTCCCGACCCAGCTCCAGCTCCTGACCCACCTCCTGACCCTACTACAGCTCCTGACCCTACTACAGCTCCCGACCCTACTACAGCTCCCGACCCAGCTCCAGCTCCTGACCCACCTCCTGACCCTACTACAGCTCCTGACCCTACTACAGCTCCCGACCCTACTACAGCTCCCGACCCAGCTCCAGCTCCTGACCCACCTCCTGACCCTACTACAGCTCCTGACCCTACTACAGCTCCCGACCCTACTACAGCTCCCGACCCAGCTCCAGCTCCTGACCCACCTCCTGACCCTACTACAGCTCCTGACCCTACTACAGCTCCCGACCCTACTACAGCTCCCGACCCAGCTCCAGCTCCTGACCCACCTCCTGACCCTACTACAGATCCTGACCCTACTACAGCTCCCGACCCAGCTTCAGCTCCTGACCCAGCACCTTACCCTACTACAGCTCCCGACCCAGCTTCAGCTCCTGACCCAGCACCTGACCCTACTACAGCTCCCGACCCAGCTTCAGCTCCTGACCCAGCACCTGACCCTACTACACCTCCTGACCCTACTACAGCTCCTGACCCTACTACAGCTCCTGACCCTACTACAGCTCCCGACCCTACTACAGCTCCCGACCCAGCTTCAGCTTCCGACCCAGCACCTGACCCTACTACAGCTCCCGACCCTACTACAGCTCCTGACCCATCTCCAGCTCCCGACCCTACTACAGCTCCTGACCCAGCTCCAACTCCCGACCCTACTACAGCTCCTGACCTAGCTCCAGCTCCCGACCCAGCTCCTGACCCAGCTTCAGCTCCCGACAAAACTCCAGCTCCCGACCCAGCTCCTGACCCAGCTCCAGCTCTTGACCCAGCTCCAGCACCGGTCCAAACCCACGAGACAATACTTTCACAATGGGTGGATCAAACAAACAGAGAGCTGCTAAGACTTTTCTCTAATAACAACTGGCTAAGAGTCCACAGAGTGGATCAGCCTGGGGCAGTAAAGCCATTCGGAAAGTGGCAGCTTTCTCACAGCAAAGACAGAACACCATAATACTGAAGAAAGAGAAGCACACACCCAGAAAACGCTGGCGTTCCCTCTTTCACTCAGCTCCCTAGTCCCTACCCTCCCTCT
This sequence comes from Oncorhynchus gorbuscha, assembly GCF_021184085.1. Classification (NCBI taxonomy): domain Eukaryota; kingdom Metazoa; phylum Chordata; class Actinopteri; order Salmoniformes; family Salmonidae; genus Oncorhynchus; species Oncorhynchus gorbuscha. Next base: position 51,318,445 of record NC_060176.1, read on the forward strand.
GTAAATAATAACCACCTCGCAGCCTCACACCTGTGTCCTTCACCTGCCCATGTGGAGACCGGAGCCCTCTGTACTAACTGAGCTGGGGCCGACAGAGAATGAAACATTAACTTGGTAGAGTATTTTGATAAATAGATGTAGCCTACAGTACATGGACATATATTTGGAATAACTGAGCTAGGGTGTAGTAACTGAACTGTGGGGTTTACTGTACATGCCACGTTCCTCTTGTAGTCAGGAGTGAACTGGCAGCAGGACAGAGCACACTGAGGGAGGCCTTAACTCTGTGTTAGCCCCCGTGGCAGCCTGCACTAAACTAGGCCATCCTAACTACCGTACAATTACACACACAGGAAATTACACACAGCAGCCTTTTCCATAGCTCCGCTCCACTCTTCCAGGGAAGGCTTTATTACAGGGTTTATGTGGAGTTTAGAGCGTCCAAAACTATTCTAGAGATTTACTGGGTCTCTGTGTCTAAAACAACATCAAGGCCGGATACGAGACAGGACCAGACATTTAGGTGGTGTGAGCATGTTTTGTGTGTGTGTGCATGCACGTAGAGCAGAGTGTGTGTGTGTGTGTGTGTGCGTGCGGGGTGTGACTGTCTACATGCGATCGTCCGCATACTCACGTGGTCCCTCATCTCCTGTTCCACGGTGGGTGACATCATGACGACACAGATGATGGTGACGAGGAGGAAGTAGAGGGCGTACATGAAGCGTGTCGATGTGGACTGCTTGATTTTAGGACAGCAGCCACAACAACAGGAGCAGCCTGCCGAGCCACAGCAGCACGCCAGCTACACCAGGAGAGAGGAGGAGAGGCACCGATACAGTAGAATGTCATTATGCTCAATACCATTATGGGGTGGTATCCCCGACACAGATTATACCTCGTCCTGGATTAAAAAGCATTTTCAAAGGAGATTCTCCATTGAGATAAAAAAAAAAGTTATGTCCAGCACTAAGCTTCATCTGTGAAGGGGGAATCCATCCCTATAACAACGTAATCAGACCCAGTAACTTCTGCTTACAACTCAAGGAGGGGAAATGCACAGAGAGGAGGGGGGGGGGCTTGATGCAGCTAAGAGGTTGAGCCTGAGTCCCGGCTGGCAACAGGGTTTAGAGCAGTAGCAGCTTCAGCAGAACCCTGGCTGCTAGAGTACAGAGCACGACAGGGTTCGATACTGCAGTCGCATTTGTGACTGTTTGGCTTGGCAGTGCGACACACATTTTAAATTGGTTCGAGGGTCCCAGTGAAAAAAATATACCCGTTTTTTTTATTTTATTCCTGATTTATTCAACCGGTAATGTGCAATTAACCAAAATTAAACCAACTTTCTGAAAAGGCAACAAAGGCACAGGGATGCTCCTGTCTGTGTGTGTAAGGGCTTGACATATAGGGAGGATTTGAAACCCTCTGGCCCGGTCTATCACCCCCGTCAGTGTGCAGCTTGGCCCAGTGAAAGAATATACTGTAATAATGTCATTTTTAATCTAGGCTATATAATAGATTAAAAAACAGATGGATTCCTGAAGCTGTTTGCTTGCTATGACGAGAGAGACGCACCATATCTTCGCCAAACCCCCCCCCCCTTCTTCTTGATGCAACGTTTTAAATTATACTCAAGACACATTATCTTCACACATATTTTAGAGGTGAAGTATTTTGAATGATATCATTTAGATAATTTTGATGAAACATCAATTTACTTTAGGGCAATCCACCATCCTAACGGTGCACTGTGCACCTGCCAACTTTCCTTTCCAATTCGCAAGAGGCTGAAACCAGAGAGCTGTACAGGGGCACAACTTTGGTGGGGGGGACTTTGTTTTCTTCATTTTATTATTATTATTTTACACTGCAAACAGCCTACCCGATCGCTTGGAGACGTCCCCATGGTCTTAAAGCACACACCGTTTTGATTCACATTCCAATTCTAAAATGCAATTTCAGAATTGGGGGGCATGTCCCCACCATACCCAGTGAAAGTTGCGCCCCTGGATCTATATATAATGATGAGATCATCATGTCTCCGCCCTAACAATGGCAGTCTTTGTCCTAAAGGCGGGAAGGCAGGTGACAAGCTTAAGTCTGCACATTATTCCCATAGAAACTAGTTGGGCTTACATTGGACAGATTTTGTGGAAAGTGAGCCCTCTCGCTTCGCCTCTTCCTCTCTGCTGAAACTATATCACCGGAGAAAGCATCCAAACGAGTGAAAACAGCGCCCAATGTATCTGATGCTGTCTGGCCAGGAATAGCATGACAAGCCATACTCTTTTGGTCCAGACAGCATCAGATACATGGTTGACACATACTGAGACAGACAGGCGCTGAGATTGATGCGTTTTTCTGTCGGGGCGCGCCTCTGTCAAATAAATGACCAATATTTTATTTGGAAGGCAACGAGGTACCGCAAGGCGGGCCAAGGTCCCTAAGGCCTGCCCATAATCCCAGGCCTGGTTGAATATTTGCAATGTGCAATTCAGTCTTCATGGAATAGCCTACCTTGAAAATCAGACATTGCTGCAGTAGATATCTCAGATAGGGTGGAGTGAGGAACTAAGAGGGATTTTATAAATAAGCATCTACCAGTTGGTCATTAGCACTGGAACAGAACACATCAGACCGTTACAAACACATGCGTTTTACTGCGTAGGTTTCGATAGACTGGCTTGTGTCCCTTTTGTATTACAAACAGATTATGCAACAGACAGAGGCATCTCAGATGGTAGGATAGTTTACTCCCATATAACAGACTATGTCACAAACTCTGTAGGCCTCTGTAGGTCTAAATCCCGTCTGTTTAGTTATAAGAATGTATCATGTAAGAGAGACATGAGAGGAAAAGACAGGCATGGGATCAGAAAAGGATCTTGTGCACACTGTTTTTGTCTCCCAGTACTGAAGCTCAGTGCAAACCCACCCTAACTGCCTCACCACAGCTGTGTGTGTTCTGTAGGATCTATTGGAAACCTTTAGGCTAGAGAACGGAACAGCAAGAGGGTGTGGTTCTAACTAGAGGAATAAAGGAGAGTATCTCAGTGTGGTGTATAATTATCCAGCTCCCTCCTTCAGAAAAGAAGACAAGGCCTCTGCTTATGAGAGCAGTTAGACAGGACAGGCCCATCTCTGTGTGGTGATTGGTAGCTTCAGAGGCTTCAGTTTCAACAGCGCGGGTTGGATGGGTAGGAGAATCAGCCCCCTCCTGTACACCCTATTCACCTATGACTGCATTGCCACACGTCTCCAACTCAATTTTCAAGTTTTCCGACGATACAACTGTGGTATGTACGCCTGATTACCAACAACGAGGAGAGCCCTCACAGAGTGGTGCCAGGAAAATAACCTCTCCCTTAAATTTAACACGAGCTGATCGTGGACTACAGGAACTGTGGTCCTTCTGTAGCTCAGTTGGTAGAGCATGGCGCTTGTAACGCCAGGGTAGTGGGTTCAATCCCCGGGACCACCCAAACGTAGAATGTATGCACACATGACTGTAAATCGCTTTGGATAAAAGTGTCTGCTAAATGGCATATATTATTATTATTATTATTAAACATCCACATCAATGGTGGAGCAGAGGAAAGGGTCAAAAACGTCAAGTTCGACGACCTGAAATGGTTCCTTCACACAGAAAGTGTGGTGAAGAAGGCGCAACAGAAAGTGTGGTGAAGAAGGCGCAACAGAACCTCTTCAACATCAGTTGGCTGAAAGATTTTGGCTTGGCCCCGGGCCATAAGACCCTCACAAACTTCCTGTCGGGCAATTGCCGTACCAGGGGAATTTTTCCTAAATTCATCAAAAAACGTTAGCTTATAACAGTGAACCTTTTTTGTGGGATACACATAAGGCAAATCTTGTGGAATATTTTGTTAAACTATCCTCAATTCAATGGAGTTGCAACCCTCTGCCTGCACAGTGCATTCTTCCATCACATGTACAGCTGATTTTCAAGATCTTGCTCACTAATGAGATGCTATTGAGCCCACACTACTACACTGTCTGAGCCAAGGACTACATGCTTTCTGGCAAGTTTTGATTACAATACTGGGTGGGGTGAATATATTTTATATGACATACATGATTGTTTGTTAACTAGTAAATAGTAGCCTACAGTAAAGTGTGTTTAAATAATTTTTAACTTGTTAACAACTTCTGCTAGTTAGGTTTTGCTACCACGTGGGTTTTAGCTTGCTTGAGCATTCTAACTGAGGAGTGTTAATTCACCTGTTTCCATACACATTTCATTTTAAAACATGTATCTTACAAAGGAGTTGTTTAATCTAACTGTTTAACTATTTATCTGTACATGGAATTGTATTTTTATTTGTTTTACTAATTTCTTTCTAATCTTTACAGGACAATTCCACGAGCACTATCTGATGTGTGGAGACATTTAACTGCAGCTAATGTAGAAGGAAAAGCTGTGTACATTTGCCAATACTGTGCCAGATCATATGTGAAGAATGTAACAAAGTTACAGAATCATCTGGCCAAGTGCATAAAGTCCCCTCTGCCCTCACAACAAGCAACTTCTGACAAAAGTACTTCTACTTCTATTCAAGGTGAAAATGATGAATTAGATACCTTATCGATAGCAACAGCTCATGTTCTTCCTGGAATCAGAAGTTTTTTTTGACTCAATGGAGGAAGGTAGTAAGAGAAATGCTGATGAATGTCTTGCTCGAGCTGTGTATGCAACTGGTTCACCTCTGATGCGCACAGGCAATGTGTATTGGAAGAGATTTCTTAATGTTCTTCGCCCAGCATACACCCCTCCAAGCAGACATGATATATCTACTCATTTGCTGGATGCAGAGTTCACAACAATGGATACACTCTACAAGAGAGTCAAAGAAATGGTTAGGTATGTGAAGGGTCATCAAGTTATAGCAGCAATCTACCTCACCAAGCAAAGTGAGAAGAATAAGAGCATCACATTGAAACTGCCCAGCAACACCCGTTGGGGTGGTGTTGTCATCATGTTTGACAGTCTCCTGGAGGGGAAGGAGTCTCTTCAAGAAATGGCCATATCACAGTCTGCCGATATGGACAGCCCCATCAAGACGATCCTCCTGGATGATGTATGTTGGGAGAGAGTGGTAAGCAGCCTGAAACTCCTGAAACCTCTAGCAGTAGCCATTGCACGGATTGAGGGAGACAATGCCATCCTGTCTGATGTTCAGAGTCTGCTTGCAGATGTAAGAAGAAATCCATACTGCCCTGTCCACTTCAATGTTGCTCCAAGCTGAGTAAACTTCAATTCTGAAATACATCAAAAAATGTTAAGACTTATGCCTGAAGCCCATACACCGCCTCGTACATGTTGGACCCCAAGTATGCTGGCAAGAGCATCCTGTCTGGGCAGAGATCAACAAGGCCTATGGTGTCATCACTACCGTGTCTCGCCACCTTGGCCTGGATGACGGCAAGGTTCTTGGCAGTCTGGCAAAGTACACTTCCAAGCAAGGGCTTTGGGATGGAGATGCAATATGGCATCTATCGTACCAACATATCTCATCAGCCACCTGGTGGAAGGGACTTTGTGGATCTAAGGCTCTTTCTCTTTTTCATCATCCAAATCCCACCAACATCAGACGCCTCAGAACGCAACTGGTCCTTGTTTGGGAAAACACACAGCAAAGCACGCAACAGGTTGACCAATACAAGGATTGAAAAATTGGTGGAAATCCAGACAAAGTTTAGGCTCTTTGAGCCTGACAACGAGCCATCCTCAACCAGGTTGGAAAGTGACATTGAAGATGAGGCCTCTGAGACATTGAGGAGGTCCAGGGAGAAGACATGGAAGCCTGAGAGGATAACAACCAAATATTTACTTTCTAGACTATCATTTTACAGATGTATGTTGAAAACATTTTTGGGAGATGCGATGGATCATTGGGGATCATTCAATGTTCCCTTTCTTTTGTTGTTCAGTGAAATCACACCATGTGAAGAGTGAACTCATTTAATTAAAGTTCAATTCGTAACTAAATTTGTTATTTTTCTATTTCCATTGGAAGAATTTAATAATTTGCAATTATGTCTACTTATGTTAAGGTAAAACGTTTATATTTGTCTCCATATGATATGGTAAATATATCCAATGCAAAAAACATTAAATAGTAGTAATATTATTTTTCATATATTTCTACTAATTTCCATATATTTTTGTTAATTCCCACGGAAAGTTTCCACCTCTGAATATTCCCCAAAATGTGCAACCTTAACAGTCACTGGTCACTTTAAAGTTGACATACTGTTGACCCACTTTATATGTACAGTATTGTGTAGCTCACTCTAATATACAGTATCTACTGCTGTACATATCATTCCTAGTACATATAGTGCAAATTCATCCGGTGTAGATCCGTAAAGATTGCATTTGGATTACTGTTACAGTGCTATTTGGACTGTTAATTGGATGCGTTCCCTGTTGTTCTTTCTATTTTTTAGTTGATTATGTGTGTACCTGTTTGACATTTTACTGCATTGTTAGCAGCTAGTAACACAAGCATTTCGCTGCACCCACTATAACATCTGCTAAACTGTGTACGTGACCAAATTCTTTCAGATCTACCAGTGTATGGGGTATTACAGGAAGTGTCAACGAGTGGGGGCTGGAGGTAATGTGCAGGATATTGTGTAGAGGTAGGGAGTTGATTTTGGGCCTAAATCCTATACTACACTACACAGGATTAAATGGGATTAGTTCCTCTCTTTGATAATAATTAATTAGGCAACACAGACTCAAGAAGTGGAGTAGAAAAAGGGTTGAGTGGGTGTTGGCTGTCTTTAGTGAGTGTGTATTTAGCCGTTTAGCTAATCTAATAGAGCCAGTGTATGGAGACGCTCTAACACTAACACAGTGGGACGAACAGACAATGAGGGGGCTAGAGGAGCTAAGTGGGGCTGAGTGAATAGCTAGCTACCATACCGAGGCATTCCACAGCACACAGAGACAATGGAGATGCCATGACAACCAACTCTGACCCTCCCCTCCCTCAGGTGGTCTGCCTGTATGTTTGGAAGCCCCCGTTCAGACAATATTAGCAGCCAGCCTGCCAAACTATTACCCCTCAATCTGTAGCCATCGACCCCTCATCCCAACCACACCACCCTCATACCCCCCTCCACACACTCACACGCAATCACACACACTACACCCACAAAGGGTTACATGGCAAGGCTACCAGTTCTACAAAAAGCCTACACAACCACACTCCTCTTCCACTGACACCACCCCAACCCCCACTGTGACTCAACCATCGCTGGACCCTAGGGACAATGACAACTCTCTCTCTCCCTCTAGATCTTTCTGTTATACTCTCCCTCTCTTTCTCCCTCTCCCATCCTTCAGCTGTCCCAGGAGTTAGGGGTGGAATGGGATAGCCCCTTCCCTAAAGGGGTCAGTAAACTAGAGACCCTGCCCTGTTGTTCTCACACAAATACGCACACAGTCCCACACATGCATGAATACATACGTCCACTCACAAACCCACACACACCTCCCATTTTCCTCTGTGTAAAACCAGTGGGCCACTCAGAGCTTTAGTATAACGGGATGCTTGGCCTTGGATTTACTTCAGTGCATTCCATGTAAAAAGTCCCATGAGCACTAACTTGAAGTTCATAGAAGCACATCAACCTTGGTGGAAAATGAAAGCTATGAGTCTATATTTTAGAAATTAAGGCATATATAATTTTTTCCCTAATTTTACGTTAAAAAAATTGGGAATAGATGAATGCTTTGATTTCTGGTCAAACAGATGGAAAAGGTCTTAAAAAATATCTAGCAGACAAAATCTTCAAAGGTATTAGAAATACATCAAAACTAGGCTTGGGCGATAGACCGTTTATTCCGTATACCGGGTTATTTCAAAATACTGACTGTATGATTTTCAATACTGTAAAAAAAATATGAATAAAAAGCATACAGTACCAGTGAAACATTTGGAAACACCTACTCATTCAATGTTTTTATTTATTTTTTACTATTTTTTACAAACTATTAGATAACACATATGGAATCATGTAGTAACCAAAAAAGTGTTAAACAAATCAACATTTATTTTATATTTGAGATTTTTCAAAGTATCAACCCTTTGACTTGGTGACAGCTTTGCACACTCTCGCGCATTCTTTCAACCAGCTTCTTGAGGTAGTCACCTGTAATCCATTTCAATCAACAGGTGTGCCTTGTGTGGTGGCATTTTTCTGCTTTACCAAAAGAGGAGAGTTACAAACTACACACCAGTCAGAGTTACACTTAAACTACATATTTTTTTATTAAGAGCTTTGCAATAGCCCTTTTTGACTTTTAATGATGCGCTATCTCTAATGAACCATTGAAAAGTCCCACCAGAAAAGTACAAAGATCTGTTATAGCCAAGATACATCCCTCTCAACTTACATGACGATCCACAGATCTGAGGAAATGTTCACAAAGAAAGACTTTTTCTTGAGAATGTCACGCCTTGGTCATTGTATCTTGTGTTTTTGTTATATGTTTGGGTAGGCCAGGGTGTGACATGGGTTTATATGTTGTATTTCGTATTGGGGTTTGTATTAATTGGGATTGTGTATGATTAGGGGTGTGTCTAGTTAGGCTTGGCTGCCTGAGACGATTCCCAATTGGAGTCAGGTGATTCTCGTTGTCTCGGATTGGGAACCGTATTTAGGTAGCCTGAGTGCGCGTTGTATTTTGTGGGTGATTGTACCTGTCTCTGTGTTAGTCACCAGATAGGCTGTAATTAGTTCACGTTCCATTTGTTGTTTTCTTCTTCAGTTATTTCATGTACCGCATTTATCTTCATTAAAGTCATGAGTAACCTACACGCTGCATTTCGGTCTGACTCTCTTCATACAACAGACGAACGACGTTACAGAGAAAGGAGTATCCCTTAGCGAGATAACATTCACTATAAATTATTGTTCAGTTTGGTCCCTCAGACGAGGTTCTAATCTCGTTCCTGGTACTTCATAGCACAGAACCATTAACCTCATCCAATCTGGAATGCTCTTTAGGTTTTATCACCCAAAGACATTGTAAATCTCCTTTGTCAGTGCTATCTCATAGAGGCCCATCATCAGTTGAACACACACACAGTACTCTATTCTGTCGAATGTAACAACTATTACAATGCAATACAAACATTATAACATAATCTTGCAATTTTCCACGACACTTGTTCAAATCAAATCAAATCAAATTTTATTTGTCACATACACATGGTTAGCAGATGTTAATGCGAGTGTAGCGAAATGCTTGTGCTTCTAGTTCCGACAATGCAGTGATAACCAACAAGTAATCTAACTAACAATTCCAAAACTACTGTCTTATACACAGTGTAAGGGGATAAGGAACATGTACATAAGGATATATGAATGAGTGATGGTACAGAGCAGCATACAGTAGATGGTATCGAGTACAGTATATACATATGAGATGAGTGTGTAGACAAAGTAAACAAAGTGGCATAGTTAAAGTGGCTAGTGATACATGTATTACATAAGGATGCAGTCGATGATGTAGAGTACAGTATATACATATGCATATGAGATGAATAATGTAGGGTAAGTAACATTATATAAGGTAGCATTGTTTAAAGTGGCTAGTGATATATTTACATCATTTCCCATCAATTCCCATTATTAAAATGGCTGGAGTTGGGTCAGTGTCAATGACAGTGTGTTGGCAGCAGCCACTCAGTGTTAGTGGTGGCTGTTTAACAGTCTGATGGCCTTGAGATAGAAGCTGTTTTTCAGTCTCTCGGTCCCAGCTTTGATGCACCTGTACTGACCTCGCCTTCTGGATGATAGCGGGGTGAACAGGCAGTGGTTCGGTGGTTGATGTCCTTGATGATCTTTATGGCCTTCCTGTAACAACGGGTGGTGTAGGTGTCCTGGAGGGCAGGTAGTTTGCCCCCGGTGATGCGTTGTGCAGTCCTCACTACCCTCTAGAGAGCCTTACGGTTGAGGGCGGAGCAGTTGCCGTACCAGGCGGTGATACAGCCCGCCAGGATGCTCTCGATTGTGCATCTGTAGAAGTTTGTGAGTGCTTTTGGTGACAAGCCGAATTTCTTCAGCCTCCTGAGGTTGAATAGGCGCTGCTGCGCCTTCTTCACGACGCTGTCAGTGTGAGTGGACCAATTCAGTTTGTCTGTGATGTGTATGCCGAGGAACTTAAAACTAGCTACCCTCTCCACTACTGTTCCATCGATGTGGATAGGGGGGTGTTCCCTCTGCTGTTTCCTGAAGTCCACAATCATCTCCTTAGTTTTGTTGACGTTGAGTGTGAGGTTATTTTCCTGACACCACACTCCGAGGGCCCTCACCTCCTCCCTGTAGGCCGTCTCGTCGTTGGTAATCAAGCCTACCACTGTTGTGTCGTCCGCAAACTTGATGATTGAGTTGGAGGCGTGCGTGGACAGGCAGTCATGGGTGAACAGGGAGTACAGGAGAGGGCTCAGAACGCACCCTTGTGGGGCCCCCGTGTTGAGGATCAGCGGGGAGGAGATGTTGTTGCCTACCCTCACCACCTGGGGCGGCCCGTCAGGAAGTCCAGTACCCAGTTGCACAGGGCGGGGTCGAGACCCAGGGTCTCGAGCTTGATGACGAGCTTGGAGGGTACTATGGTGTTGAATGCCGAGCTGTAGTCGATGAACAGCATTCTCACATAGGTATTCCTCTTGTCCAGGTGGGTTAGGGCAGTGTGCAGTGTGGTTGAGATTGCATCGTCTGTGGACCTATTTGGGCGGTAAGCAAATTGGAGTGGGTCTAGGGTGTCAGGTAGGGTGGAGGTGATATGGTCCTTGACTAGTCTCTCAAAGCACTTCATGATGACGGATGTGAGTGCTACGGGGCGGTAGTCGTTTAGCTCAGTTACCTTAGCTTTCTTGGGAACAGGAACAATGGTGGCCCTCTTGAAGCATGTGGGAACAGCAGACTGGTATAGGGATTGATTGAATATGTCCGTAAACACACCGGCCAGCTGGTCTGCGCATGCTCTGAGGGCGCGGCTGGGGATGCCGTCTGGGCCTGCAGCCTTGCGAGGGTTAACACGTTTAAATGTCTTACTCACCTCGGCTGCAGTGAAGGAGAGACTGCATGTTTCCGTTGCAGGCCGTGTCAGTGGCACTGTATTGTCCTCAAAGCGGGCAAAAAGTTATTTAGTCTGCCTGGGAGCAAGACATCCTGGTCCGTGACTGGGCTGGATTTCATCTTGTAGTCCGTGATTGACTGTAGACCCTGCCACATGCCTCTTATGTCTGAGCCATTGAATTGAGATTCCACTTTGTCTCTGTACTGACGCTTAGCTTGTTTAATAGCCTTACGGAGGGAATAGCTGCACTGTTTGTATTCAGTCATGTTGCCAGACACCTTGCCCTGATTAAAAGCAGTGGTTCGCGCTTTCAGTTTCACGCGAATGCTGCCATCAATCCACGGTTTCTGGTTAGGGAATGTTTTTATCGTTGCTATGGGAACGACATCTTTGACGCACGTTCTAATGAACTCGCACACCGAATCAGCGTATTCGTCAATATTCCCATCTGACGCAATACGAAACATGTCCCAGTCCACGTGATGGAAGCAGTCTTGGAGTGTAGAATTAGCTTGGTCTGACCAGCGTTGGACAGACCTCAGCGTGGGAGCCTCTTGTTTTAATTTCTGCCTGTAGGCAGGGATCAGCAAAATGGAGTCGTGGTCAGCTTTTCCGAAAGGGGGGGCGGGGCAGGGCCTTATATGCGTCGCGGAAGTTAGAGTAACAATGATCCAAGGTTTTACCACCCCTGGTTGCGCAATCGATATGCTGATAAAATTTAGGGAGTCTTGTTGTCATGTTTGTCATTTATTATCATGTCTTGTCCCTGTGCTCCCCATGCTATTCGTTTCCCTCTGCTGGTCTTATTTGGTTCTTTCCCTCCTATCCCTCTCTCTCCCCCTCCCTCTCTCACTCTCTCGCTCTCTCTTCTCTCTGTCGTTCCGTTCCTGCTCCCAGCTGTTCCTATTCCCCTAATCATCATTTAGTCTTCCCACACCTGTTCCCGATCTTTTCCCCTGATTAGATTCCCTATTTATTCCTTTGTAATCCGTTCCTGTGCCGTCGGTTCCTTGTTTTGTATTCCATGCTGTAATTGCGTTTCGCCCTGTCCTGTCGTGTTTTTTGCCGTGATTGTGTATCACCCTGTCCTGTCGTGTTTTGTGCCTTCTTCAGACGCTGCGTGTGAGCAGGTGTCTCAGTTGACTACGGCCTGCGCCTACCCGAAGCGACCTGCAGTCTGTGGCCGCTTCTCCAGTTGTTTTCCCCTCTACTATCTAGAGGATTTCAGTTATTCGGTTTTGAGCATTAATAAACTCTGTTTCTGTTAAGTCGCGTTTGGGTCCTCCTTCACCTGCATAACAGAAGGAACCGACCAAGGAATGGACCCAGCGACTTCAGACGCTGTTTACACTGCCGTCAAGATCCAAGGAGCCATGCTCGGCAGACACGAGCAGGAATTGTCTGCTGCTCGCCATGCCGTGGAGAACCTGGCCGCTCAGGTTTCCGACCTCTCTGGACAGTTCCAGAGTCTACGTCTCGTGCCACCTGTTACTCCCTGGCCTGCCGAGCCTCCAGAACCCAGGGTTAATAACCCACCTTGCTACTCCGGGCAGCCCACGGAGTGCCGCTCCTTTCTCACGCAGTGTGAGATTGTGTTCTCTCTCCAACCCAACACATACTCTAGAGAGAGAGCTCGGGTTGCTTACGTCATTTCACTCCTCACTGGCCGGGCTCGAGAATGGGGCACAGCTATCTGGGAGGCAAGGGCTGTTTGCTCTAACGATTTCCAGAACTTTAAAGAGGAGATGATTCGGGTTTTTGACCGTTCAGTTTTTGGTGGGGAGGCTTCTAGGGCCCTGGCTTCCTTATGCCAAGGTGAACGGTCCATAACGGATTATTCCATTGAGTTTCGCACTCTTGCTGCCTCTAGTGAGTGGAACGAGCCGGCGCTGCTCGCTCGTTTTCTGGAGGGACTCCACGCAGTGGTTAAGGATGAGATTCTCTCCCGGGAGGTTCCTTCAGATGTGGACTCTTTGATTGCTCTCGCCATCCGCATAGAACGACGGGTAGATCTTCGTCACCGGGCTCGTGGAAGAGAGCTCGCATCAACGGTGTTTCCCTGCTCCGCATCGCAACCATCTCCCTCCTCTGGCTTTGAGACTGAGCCCATGCAGCTGGGAGGGATTCGCATCTCGACTAAGGAGAGGGAACGGAGGATCACCAACCGCCTGTGCCTCTATTGCGGAGTTGCTGGACATTTTGTTAATTCATGTCCAGTAAGAGGCCAGAGCCCATCAGTAAGCGGAGGGCTACTGGTGAGCGCTACTACTCAGGTCCCTTCATCTAGATCTTGTACTACTATGTCGGTCCATCTACGCTGGACCGGTTCGGTGCTACATGCAGTGCCTTGATTGACTCTGGGGCTGAGGGTTGTTTCATGGACGAAGCATGGGTTCGGAAACATAACATTCCTTTCAGACCGTTAGACAAGCCTACGTCCATGTTTGCCTTAGATGGTAGTCATCTTCCCAGTATCAAATTTGAGACACTACCTTTAACTCTCACAGTATCTGGTAACCACAGTGAGACTATTTCTTTTTTGATTTTCCGTTCACCGTTTACACCTGTTGTGTTGGGTCATCCCTGGCTAGTATGTCATAATCCTTCTATTAATTGGTCTAGTAATTCTATCCTATCCTGGAACGTTTCTTGTCATGTGAAGTGTTTAATGTCTGCCATCCCTCCCGTTTCTTCTCTCCCTACTTCTCAGGAGGAACCTGGCGATTTGACAGGAGTGCCGGAGGAATATCATGATCTGCGCACGGTCTTCAGTCGGTCCCGAGCCAACTCCCTTCCTCCTCACCGGTCGTATGATTGTAGTATTGATCTCCTTCCAGGGACCACGCCTCCTCGAGGTAGACTATACTCTCTGTCGGCTCCCGAACGTAAGGCTCTCGAGGATTATTTGTCTGTGTCTCTTGACGCCGGTACCATAGTGCCTTCTTCTTCTCCGGCCGGGGCGGGGTTCTTTTTGTTAAGAAGAAGGACGGTACTCTGCGCCCCTGCGTGGATTATCGAGGGCTGAATGACATAACGGTTAAGAATCGTTATCCGCTTCCCCTTATGTCATCAGCCTTCGAGATTCTGCAGGGAGCCAGGTGCTTTACTAAGTTGGACCTTCGTAACGCTTACCATCTCGTGCGCATCAGAGAGGGGGACGAGTGGAAAACGGCGTTTAACACTCCGTTAGGGCATTTTGAGTACCGGGTTCTGCCGTTCGGTCTCGCCAATGCGCCAGCTGTTTTTCAGGCATTAGTTAATGATGTTCTGAGAGACATGCTGAACATTTTTGTTTTTGTCTATCTTGACGATATCCTGATTTTTTCTCCGTCACTCGAGATTCATGTTCAGCACGTTCGACGTGTTCTACAGCGCCTTTTAGAGAATTGTCTCTACGTAAAGGCTGAGAAGTGCTCTTTTCATGTCTCCTCCGTTACTTTTCTCGGTTCCGTTATTTCCGCTGAAGGCATTCAGATGGATTCCGCTAAGGTCCAAGCTGTCAGTGATTGGCCCGTTCCAAGGTCACGTGTCGAGTTGCAGCGCTTTTTAGGTTTCGCTAATTTCTATCGGCGTTTCATTCGTAATTTCGGTCAAGTTGCTGCCCCTCTCACAGCTCTTACTTCTGTCAAGACGTGTTTTAAGTGGTCCGGTTCCGCCCAGGGAGCTTTTGATCTTCTAAAAGAACGTTTTACGTCCGCTCCTATCCTCGTTACTCCTGACGTCACTAGACAATTCATTGTCGAGGTTGACGCTTCAGAGGTAGGCGTGGGAGCCATTCTATCCCAGCGCTTCCAGTCTGACGATAAGGTTCATCCGTGCGCTTATTTTTCTCATCGCCTGTCGCCATCTGAGCGCAACTATGATGTGGGTAACCGTGAACTGCTCGCCATCCGCTTAGCCCTAGGCGAATGGCGACAGTGGTTGGAGGGGGCGACCGTTCCTTTGTCGTTTGGACAGACCATAAGAACCTTGAGTACATCCGTTCTGCCAAACGACTTAATGCCCGTCAAGCTCGTTGGGCGTTGTTTTTCGCTCGTTTCGAGTTTGTGATTTCTTACCGTCCGGGTAGCAAGAACACCAAGCCTGATGCCTTATCCCGTCTGTTTAGTTCTTCTGTGGCTTCTACTGATCCCGAGGGGATTCTTCCTTATGGGCGTGTTGTCGGGTTGACAGTCTGGGGAATTGAAAGACAGGTTAAGCAAGCACTCACGCACACTGCGTCGCCGCGCGCTTGTCCTAGTAACCTCCTTTTCGTTCCTGTTTCCACTCGTCTGGCTGTTCTTCAGTGGGCTCACTCTGCCAAGTTAGCTGGTCATCCCGGTGTTCGAGGCACTCTTGCGTCTATTCGCCAGCGCTTTTGGTGGCCGACTCAGGAGCGTGACACGCGCCGTTTCGTGGCTGCGTGTTCAGACTGCGCGCAGAAGAAGTCTGGTAATTTTTTTCTGCTTCTGCTCCTGGTCTTGCTGGGTCTCAGTCTGTTCCCTGCCATCGCATCTCTCCTGTTCTTGTCCCTGCCCTTGCTGTGTCTCAGTCTGTCCCTAGTTCTCATTTTTTTTTTAGAGTAGTACCTAGTTTCCCTTTTATCGTTTTTCGTTACGGTCCTGAGGAGAGGAGTTGGGTTCTTTCTCGGGACGTGCTGGACCGTTTGATCTATGATTTCCTCCGTTGCTGCCAGTGTTCCTCCTCGAGAGCGCCAGGAGGCGCTCGGTGAGTGGGGGTACTGTCATGTTTGTCATTTATTATCATGTCTTGTCCCTGTGCTCCCCATGCTATTCGTTTCCCTCTGCTGGTCTTATTTGGTTCTTTCCCTCCTATCCCTCTCTCTCCCCTCCCTCTCTCACTCTCTCGCTCTCTTCTCTCTGTCGTTCCGTTCCTGCTCCCAGCTGTTCCTATTCCCCTAATCATCATTTAGTCTTCCCACACCTGTTCCCGATCTTTTCCCCTGATTAGATTCCCTATTTATTCCTTTGTAATCCGTTCCTGTGCCGTCGGTTCCTTGTTTTGTATTCCATGCTGTAATTGCGTTTCGCCCTGTCCTGTCGTGTTTTTTGCCGTGATTGTGTATCACCCTGTCCTGTCGTGTTTTGTGCCTTCTTCAGACGCTGCGTGTGAGCAGGTGTCTCAGTTGACTACGGCCTGCGCCTACCCGAAGCGACCTGCAGTCTGTGGCCGCTTCTCCAGTTGTTTTCCCCTCTACTATCTAGAGGATTTCAGTTATTCGGTTTTGAGCATTAATAAACTCTGTTTCTGTTAAGTCGCGTTTGGGTCCTCCTTCACCTGCATAACACTTGTTTTCAGATTGGCTTTGTTAAAATCCCCAGCTACAATGAATGCAGCCTCCGGATAAATGTTTTCCAGTTTGCAAAGAGTTAAATAAAGTTCGTTCAGAGCCATCGATGTGTCTGCTTGGGGGGGGATATATACGGCTGTGATTATAATCGAAGAGAATTCTCTTGGAAGATAATGCGGTCTACATTTGATTGTGAGGAATTCTAAATCAGGTGAACAGAAGGATTTGAGTTGTTAAAAGTTTATTTGTGGAATTCCTTTCCTTCTTAATGCGTTTGAGGCAATTAGTTGTGTTGTGACCAGGTGGGGTTGGTATACATAAGAAAGCCCTATTTGGTAAAAGACCAAATCCATACTATGACAAGAACAGCTCAAATAAGGAAAGGGAAATGACAGTCCATCATTTGAAGGTCAGTCAATCTGGAAAATTTCAAGGACTTGGAAAGTGGCCTCAAGTGCAGCTGTGAAAACCATCAAGTGCTATGATGAAACTGGCTTTCATGAGATCTGCCACAGGAAAGGAAGCCCCAGAGTTAACTCTGCTGCAGAGGATAAGTTCATTAGAGTTACCAGCCTCAGAAATTGCAGCCCAAATAAATGCTTCACAGAGTTCTAGTAACAGACACATCTCAACGTCAACTGTTCAGAGAAGACTGCGTGAATCAGGCCTTCATGGTCGAATTGCTGCAAAGAAACCACTACTAAAGGACACCAATAATATGAAGAGACTTGCTTGGGCCAAGAAATACGGGCAATTGACATTAGACCGGTGGAAATCTGTTCTTTGGTCTGATGAGTCCCAAATTGAGATTTTTGGTTCCAACCGCCATGTCTTTGTGAGATGCAGAGTCGGTAAATGGATGATCACCGCATGTGTGGTTCCCACCGTGAAGCATGGAGGAGGAGGTGTGATGTGTGGGGGTTCTGTGCTGGAAGGAAAAGCAGATCTGTCATCAAGGTAAAGGATGGCTACTTTGAAGAATCTCTCATAAAATGTATTTTGATTTGTTTAACACTTTTTTGGTTACTATATGATTCCATATGTGTTATTTTATAGTTTTGATGTCTTCGCTATTATTCTACAATGTAGAAAATAACCCTGTCCAAACTTTTTGAGTGATACTGTATATATTACATGTTTTGGGAGGGGGACACCCCCGCCTTGTAGGGGCTGCGCAGTGCGTTGTACGCCACTGATATGAACTAACTATAAGTTAAATCTAAAATATGTAACTTTCTGTGCAACCTGACCAAATTCCCATGGAAATGTGTCATTATCTTTTAAAGTCAATCTGGGAAGCGGTAGATCTGTTCTAGGTGCTCTATTTCTATGCTTCCTGTTCTCAAGTTTAGTTTTCGTGTCTTTTACTTTCGGTTTTGTACACCAGCTTCAAACAGCTGAAAATACAATATTTTTGGTTATGTACAGTGCCTTGCGAAAGTATTCGGCCTCCTTGAACTTTGCGACCTTTTGCCACATTTCAGGCTTCAAACATAAAGATATAAAACTGTATTTTTTTGTGTGAAGAATCAACAACAAGTGGGACACAATCATGAAGTGGAACGACATTTATTGGATATTTCAAACTTTTTTAACAAATCAAAAACTGAACAATTGGGCGTGCAAAATTATTCAGCCCCCTTAAGTTAATAAGTTTGTAGTGCCACCTTTTGCTGCGATTACAGCTGTAAGTCGCTTGGAGTATGTCTCTATCAGTTTTGCACATCGAGAGACTGAACATTTTTCCCATTCCTCCTTGCAAAACAGCTCGAGCTCAGTGAGGTTGGATGGAGAGCATTTCTGAACAGCAGTTTTCAGTTCTTTCCACAGATTCTCGATTGGATTCAGGTCTGGACTTTGACTTGGCCATTCTAACACCTGGATATGTTTATTTTTGAACCATTCCATTGTAGATTTTGCTTTATGTTTTGGATCATTGTCTTGTTGGAAGACAAATCTCCGTCCCAGTCTCAGGTCTTTTGCAGACTCCATCAGGTTTTCTTCCAGAATGGTCCTGTATTTGACTCCATCCATCTTCCCATCAATTTTAACCATCTTCCCTGTCCCTGCTGAAGAAAAGCAGGCCCAAACCATGAAGCTGCCACCACCAAGTTTGACAGTGGGGATGGTGTATTCAGGGTGATGAGCTGTGTTGCTTTTACGCCAAACATAACGTTTTGCATTGTTGCCAAAAAGTTCAATTTTGGTTTCATCTGACCAGAGCACCTTCTTCCACATGTTTGGTGTGTCTCCCAGGTGGCTTGTGGCAAACTTTAAACAACACTTTTTATGGATATCTTTAAGAAATGGCTTTCTTCTTGCCACTCTTCCATAAAGGCCAGATTTGTGCAATATACGACTGATTGTTGTCCTATGGACAGAGTCTCCCACCTCAGCTGTAGATCTCTGCAGTTCATCCAGAGTGGTCATGGGCCTCTTGGCTGCATCTCTGATCAGTCTTCTCCTTGTATGAGCTGAAAGTTTAGAGGGACGGCCAGGTCTTGGTAGATTTGCAGTGGTCTGATACTCCTTCCATTTCAATATTATCGCTTGCACAGTGCTCCTTGGGATGTTTAAAGCTTGGGAAATATTTTTGTATCCAAATCCGGCTTTAAACTTCTTCACAACAGTATCTCGGACCTGCCTGGTGTGTTCCTTGTTCTTCATGATGCTCTCTGTGCTTTTAACGGACCTCGGAGACTATCACAGTGCAGGTGCATTTATACGGAGACTTGATTACACACAGGTGGATTGTATTTATCATCATTAGTCATTTAGGTCAACATTGGATCATTCAGAGATCCTCACTGAACTTCTGGAGAGTTTGCTGCATTGAAAGTAAAGGGGCTGAATAATTTTGCACGCCCATTTTTTCAGTTTTTGTTTGTTAAAAAAGTTTGAAATATCCAATAAATGTCGTTCCACTTCATGATTGTGTCCCACTTGTTGTTGATTCTTCACAAAAAAATAAAGTTTTATATCTTTTTTTTGAAGCCTGAAATGTGGCAAAAGGTCGCAAAGTTCAAGGGGGCCGAATACTTTCGCAAGGTACTGTAAAATATATTTCACAGCAGTTTAGATGGTACAATGATTCTCTACACAATGACTACTTGTTTTGTCACATAAAATACAATTTGGTGAACTATTAGAATTTTAGGAATCGGGAAATGGAGACGCAATTTCTGCATATTGCACTTTTAATTCTATAACTATAAGAAATCTAAGATGTGTCATAAATGACTTTCAGCTCAGGACTCCAGCTATGCATTTGGTTTGCTAACTTTCTAGCTGAGTAGCTAGATGTCAAGATCAAGTATGAAAATCTAGATACCGCCCAACCCTAATCAAAACACAATCATTTTGAAGTAAAGACCCCTACCAACTAATATCAACATTTAAATGAAGTTTTGCAGAAATTATTTGCCTTCTCTAAGTTTAAGAAATATTACCAACTGTTTTGTAATTCTGTTACCAAAAACCCACATACCTTTAAGATATTTTCATGTAAGCTCACAGAAATAAGAAGTAAACATAGACCTACCAATAAGTTATAGTGTTTTTACTGATAACAATTTGGTTTATAACTTATTAAGTGACTAAAATGTGTCATTCTGTTACCAAATTGGTAGCAGAATGACCAATAAATTTGTAACAGAATGACTGCAACTGAATTGGCTACAATGGGAATTCATAGCAGTGACAAACCACAGTTGGGTCACCTGCTACTGTCCTCCCTTCCACTGACATACTGTTATGTTCAGCTCATAACGGTTTTCTTTCTGTTGCGGGGTGGTCAAAGCAAGAGTATGAAAACTGTCTGGACAACGCCTTCCTCTCTCTCTCCCTGTCTCTCTTCTCTCTCTCTCCAGTTAATGTCACCTCTCCCAGCTCTTAGTGACAGCCACCAATGAGTCCCCTCTCTTTCCATTTACTGATAAACAGCCCTCTCACCCACTGAGCACCGACCGACATGGGACATCCATGGACGTTGAAAGGTCGTTGAAATTTGGTCCGTCCAAATCTGAACCAATCACAGACGTCTGTTTCATAAGTTTGACAGCAAAGTACAGTACAGTACAGAACAGTACAGTACAGAAAAGTAGAGTAGAGTTTAGGACAGTAGAGAATACTAGTAGAGTAGTAGAGTACAGTATAATAGTAGAGTACAGTATAATTTACTGTATTGTACTGTACTGAACTAAATTATACAGTACATTACTGAATTCTACTGTAGTGTACTGTGCTGTACTGTAATGAACTTTACTCTACTGTGCTGTGATGTCCAAACATTTGAAACATAGACGTCTATGATTGGCACACGGTTTGTCCAATCTGGAACATTTGGTCTTTTCTGGGGCGGAGATCATTAGAATACTAGCCGGTGTGCAGAATAATACCCAAACATGCCAAAGTGGAAATGAAATATTTCTACCATTGTGTACCTATTCAGGATACATCACCATGTAGAGAATGACATTCATAATTATGCATTTCTGTGTAGTACATACACTAAGTGACCAAAGATATCTGGACACCTGCTCGTAGAACATCTCATTCCAAAATCATTGGCATTAATATGGAGTTGGTCCCCCCCTTTGCTGCTATAACAGCCTCCACTCTTCTGGGAAGGCTTTCCACTAGATGTTGGAACATTGCTGCGGGGACTTGCTTCCATTCAGCCACAAGGGCATTAGTGAGGGTGGGGACTGATGTTGGCCCTTTAGGCCTGGCTCGCAGTCGGTGTTCCAATTCATCCCAAAGGTGTTCGATGGGGTTGACGTCAGGTTTCTATGCAGGCCAATCAAATTCTTCCACACCGATCTAGAAAAAACATTTCTGTATGGACCTTGTTTTGTGAACGGGAGCATTGTCAAGCTGAAACAGGAAAGGGCCTTCCCCAAACTGTTGCCACAGCGTTGGAATCACAGAATCGTCTAGAATGTCATTGCTGTACATGCTGTACTGTTAAGATTGTCCTTCACTGGAACTAAGGGGCCTAGCCCAAATCATGAAAAACAGCCCCAGACCATTATTCCTCCTCCACCAAACTTTACAGTTGTCACTATGCATTCTGGCAGGTAGCGTTCTACTGGCATCCGCCAAACCCAGATTCATCTGTCGGACTGACAAATGGTGAAGCGTGATTCATCACTCCAGACAAGTGTTCCAATGCTCCAGAGTCCAATGGCGGCGAGCTTTACACCATTCCAGCCGACACTTGGCATTGCGCATGGTGATCTTAGGCTTGTGTGCGACTACTTGTCCATGGAAACCTATTTCACTGACATTGCTTCCAGAGGCAGTTTGGAACTCGGTAGTGAGTGTTGCAACTGAGGACAGACGATTTTTACATGCTACACACTTCGGCAATCAGTGGTCCAGTTCTGTGAGCTTGTGTGGCCTACCCCTTTGCAGCTGAGCCGTTGTTGCTCCTTGACGTTTCCACTTACAACTGCACTTACAGTTGACCAGGGCAGAAACTTGACGAACTGACTTGTTGGAAAGATGTCATCCTATTACGGTGCCACATTGAAAGTCACTAAGCTCTTCAGTAAGGTCGTTCTACTGCCAATGTTTGACTGTGGAGATTGCATGGCTGTGCGCTCGATTTTATACACTTGTCAGCAATGGGTGTGGCTGAAATAGCCGAATCCACTAATTTGACAGGCTGTCCACATACTTTTGTATATATATAACAAGTGACATCAATAAGGGATCATAGCGGTCACCAGGTTTCAACTGATCAGTCAGTGTCTTGGAAAGAGCAGGCATTCATAATGTTTTGCATGCTCAGTGTACACACTGCATTTCGACATCATTACAAAATTGAGGGCTTGAAAAAGAATGAATCAGCAGGTTGACACAACAACAACAGACAGATGAGTGTGTGAAACCCACAGCTGTTCCCAGGTCGAGGGATATCTCTAACACTATGAGATACCACTACAGGACTGAGATAGCAACAAAAGAGGGTGGAGAGCACGCACGCACGCACGCACGCACGCACGCACGCACGCACACACACACACACACACACACACACACACACACACACACACGGGTCAAACCCAGACTGTGAAACAATAAGCACAACACAACACCGGCAAATCAGGATAGGACTGTATCTGAACACAACAGTTACATGTAAAGTTATGCTATGGTTACATCAAGCCAGCTAGCATCCCCGTTTGGCAAAAACATTTGCAGCAACCCCACCCTTAAACTACTTCCCATGGCTATGACCCTCTCCCTCCCTCGCTTTGTGTCTGCAGAGAGAACGAGAGAGGATGTGACCACATACAGACCCCCAGGAAGACAAAGACAGAAGGCTGAGGCACACACACACAAACACACGCCTGCCTACAAACACACACACAAACACACGGGCTGACAGAGTTAGGAGCCAGGGCTAGGGGTAATATAGAGTAGAGTTGACCTGTGCCACTTTCTCCCCTGACTGACAGCAGCTCTATTTTCTCTATAGCTAGGCAGCTACATGCACAGTGCAGAAATGTATCACTGAACTAGAGGTCGACCGATAATGATTTTTCAACGCCAATACCAATACCGATTATTGGAGGGCCAAAAAAAATTAATCGGCCGATTAATTTATTTTATTTTATTTGTAATAATAACAATTACAACAATACTGAATGAACACTTATTTAAATTTAATATAATACATGAGTAAATTCAATTTAGCCTCAAATAAATAATGAAACATGTTCAATTTGGTTTAAATAATGCAAAAACAAAGTGTTGTAGAAGAAAGTAAAAGTGCAATATGTGCCATGTAAAAAAGCTTACGTTTAATTTCTTTACTCAGAACATGAGAACATATGAAAGCTGGTGGTTCCTTTTAACATGAGTCTTCAATATTCCCAGGTAAGAAGTTTTAGGTTGAAGTTGTTATAGGAATTATAGGACTATTTCTCTCTATATGATTTGTATTTCATATACCTTTGACTATTGGATGTTCTTATAGGCACTTTAGTATTGCCAGTGTAACAGTATAGCTTCCGTCCCTCTCCTCGCCCCTACCTGGGCTCGAACCAGGAACACATCGACAACAGCCACCCTCGAAGCAGCGTTACCCATGCAGAGCAAGGGGAACAACCACTCCAAGTCTCAGAGCGAGTGACGTTTGAAACACTATTAGCGCGCACCTTGCTAACTAGCTAGCCATTTCACATCGGTTATACCGGCCTAATCTCGGGAGTTGATAGGCTTGAAGTCATAAACAGCTCAATCCTTGAAGCACAGCGAAGAGCTGCTGGCAAAACGCACTAAAGTGCTGTTTGAATGAATGCTTACGAGCCTGCTGGTGCCTACCACCGCTCAGTCACACTGCTCTATCAAATCATAGACTTAATTATAACATAATAACACACAGAAATACGAGCCTTAGGTCATTAATATGGTCGAATCCGGAAACTATCATCTCGAAAACAAGACGTTTATTCTTTCAGTGAAATACGGAACCGTTCCTTATTTTATCTAACGGGTGGCATCCCTAAATCTAAATATTCCTGTTACATTGCACAACCTTCAATGTTATGTCATAATTACGTAAAATTCTGGCTAATTAGGCAGCCCAAACTGTTGCATATACACTGACTCTGCGTGCAATGAATGCAAAAGAAGTGATACAATTTCACCTGGTTAATATTGCCTGCTAACCTGGATTTCTTTTAGCTCAATATGCAGGTTTAAAAAATATATACTTCTGTGTATTGATTTTAAGAAAGGCATTGATGTTTATGGTCATGTACAGTCATGCAACGATTGGACACGCTAAATAAACTAGTAATATCATCAACCATGTGTAGTTAACTAGTGATTATGATTGATTGATTGTTTTTTATAAGATAAGTTTAGTGCTAGCTAGCAACATACCTTGGCTTACTGCATTCCCGTAACAGGCAGTCTCCTCGTGGAGTGCAATGTAATCAGGTGGTTGGAGCGTTGGACTAGTTAACTGTAAGGTTGCAAGATTGAATCCCTGAGCTGAAAAGGTAAAAATCTGTCATTCTGCCCCTGAACAAGGCAGTTAACCTACTGTTCCTAGGCCGTCATTGAAAATAAGAATGTGTTCTTCACTGACTTGCCTAGTTAAATAAAGGATAAATAAAGGTGTAAAAATAATATTAATAATCCATTTTAAACAATTGGCCAAATCGGTGTCCAAAAATACCAATTTCCGGTTGTAATGAAAACTTGAAATCTGCCCTAATTAATCGGCCATTCCGATTAATCGGTCGACCTCTACACTGAACTGTTTTCTATACACTGACACAAACACACAATCACACACACACACAATCACACATACAGGTTTACCAACTCCTTAACGGGGTAAATACAGCACCTGGTTACGCTAAACAAAGACAGGCGTATAAAGGAAGAGAGAAAGCAAGAGGGAAAGGGACAAAGGGAATGTTGAACAACCCAAGAGGCATCCATGACAGAAACAAACTGAAGAAAAGAGACCCACAGAGGCACAGGCGGGCAGACAGACAGTACACAGGCACAGGCGGACAGACAGACAGTACACAGAGGCACAGGCGGACAGACAGACAGTACACAGGCACAGGCGGACAGACAGACAGTACACAGAGGCACAGGTGGACAGACAGACAGTACACAGAGGCATAGGCGGACAGACAGACAGTACATAGAGGAAGAATGTGGTCCAGTGATAACACACTGCTACACAGCCATATTTACCTTTACTTCCGACACAACCGCACAGATAAAGCATCTTGCTAATAACTGTTTTATAGAGAATGGAATACCTCTAGTTACATGTCAAACTTCAATGTGTAGCAGCTTTTTTCATCTGAGATGGATATCAAGTATCAAACACATGTATGCCAATGAATTATGCAACAATCTCTTGTCAAGTGCTGGCTGAGTCAGCGGTTTATAGGGATGTAACGATTCACAGATATGCAGGGGAAGGTTGCAGAATATATTTCCACAAAACAAACAACTTAGGTTGATGATATTCCATCTAAACAGTATTTATGCAAAAGTTGATCATTTAAAAAAAGTATACACTTCATTTATCAAAAACGCAACAATACATTTGGGCTTTGACGTCAAAAGAAGAACTGGTGGTGGTGGCAGTGCACTGTTTGGATCTAAATGCCAGAAGCTGAATGGGAAGAAAGTCCTACCGCTTCGGGCAGCCTGGGTCAGGGAGCTTCAGTCATATGCAGGCCTCACTTTTACAACAGTGGAAGAGTGGATTCAACATGAAGCTGAGGCCAATTAAAAAAATCTTTGACCTTTCCTGATCTTGCACATCTGCGCGGCATCTTCAGCGTTCAAATACTAAAATGGTTTGTGTGATATTATGCTTTATTCGTTGAGTGACAAACTATGTCACTTGCTAGGTTATTGATATCTATGCACTGTTGAAAATGGTGTTTTACGGGAAAAAAAGTAAGCTACCTGCTGAACGGGGCCTTACAATAGATATTATTTAGGTTGTTCAGGTTCACCATCACCAATAGTTTTGGTAGTTTTGCTTTAAACAATCAGTGTACGGTATATGGTCAATTTTAGAGAGGCTTACTGGATGGCAGAAGCAAGAGGAGAAGACCATTCGTTTTTGAGATGGGGGTGAAATCCAAAATTGTTCTATATATTCCTTGGCGATAAATATTGATACATTACGAGCCCAAATACTTAATCTGCAAAAATGACAAGTTAATTGGTGGGTGATGGTGATTTCAGAACCAAAGCGGGGAGACAAAAACAATCTGCTACATTGCCCCCCCACCCCACCCCCCTAATCTGATAGTGGGGTGGTAGATGCCTAGTCTCCCTTATGGCTCAGCTCAGGTGTCTACATCTGTCTTTCTCTCTCGCTTCCATTAGCACCAAGCAGACAGGCATTTCACTGGGTTACATTATACTACCCTCTCTACATGCAGACCCTCAGCACATCCGGGTACATGCTAAATAAACATCCAGACATAAACACACACTAAACTAGAGCAGAGCAACTAGCTCCAGACATAGTCCTACTCCCAACCACAACTATGCTCTCACCGTAGCCTGAGCCAAACTTTAGTCTTCTAATGGCTATACCTGGTACAGGCCAAGCCAATCAAAGACCACATTATCCTGGGTTTTGATTGAGGGCTCAGCGCTCAAGTCCCCTCCTCCTACGGAAGCCTGTATTTGTCTGTGCTCACAGGAAGAGGGGTTTTGAAAGGACACTTCATCATAATCACTACATGTGTTGTTTCCTAAACATGAAGACAGTCTATGAGACTGACTATGCATATATACACTATGGCTTTGTTTACTTAGCCACGTTGGTTCAGAAGGAAACCTTCTGTCACTGTTCCAGGGTCAGATCTGTTTGTGGCCAAAGCCTGACCTCTACTATTATGGGCTAAACTGCCCAGCAGGCCTGGGACCTGTGTCTGAATGGAGAGTGTGGCCAAGTGGCACTGTGGCAGGCCCGGAATGACAGACATCTACTGGATGTTTATGTTAGTCAGCTGCAGGTGTGTGTGTGTCTGCCAGACTAGTACTGCAAGGCAGGTGTATGCTGAGTCAGTGTGTGACTACAGTGTGTCCCTACCTCTCACTGCTGTGTTTCTCACCATAACGTTATGTTTCCAACGTAGGTCAGAGTTACGGCTGCACCTATCAGAGACACCTCCCTGGTCCAGACTCTCCTGTCCCAGACTACTTCTCTTCGCGTCCATCTACACCACCGTTTCTATCCCTATTCTGTCAAGCTCTGGCCCGTTTCTCTCCAATACTAATCTAATCCAAAACAGCCAGCCCCCCCACATTCAACCAAGGAGGAAATGAACAGACCACCCGCAGACCACACACACACAAGTAAGACACACACAAACGTATACACACACTGTCAAAACAAACACAAATACACACACACGTTGACAGGGACAAAGCTAATAGGGGTCTGTGACTGGATTAGCATATGGCCTGTACAGCAGGACAATTTTGACTAAAGTGTTTGTGCTTAATTTCCTGCAAATCTCAGCCACACACACACCACCCCTCATTTCCTTTGATTCCTTTCTCCATTGAATGTCCTGAAGGGATGGCCCTGACTGCACTGGATAAGGGATGTGTCCCTGTAATTAAATTCATCTGGAGGAGAAACTATTCCGTGTGGTTAGACTAGCAGGCAGTTAGGATCAGCCCTGGCCCATGATCCACTCCTCCTTAATGGAACAATGCCAAGAGCTAGGTCAATTCCATGGGAAATATACGTTTTCTGTATCCCTGCTTGGATGATATATTTTCCTCAAATATCTCAACATGAAGTCATGTTTAACTATGTGTTAGTGGACTTTTGATTGGTTGGTTTGACACTAGAAACCTATGAGTAAACTACCCCGTAGTCTTT
The DNA here is from genome assembly GCF_021184085.1 of Oncorhynchus gorbuscha. Taxonomy (NCBI): domain Eukaryota; kingdom Metazoa; phylum Chordata; class Actinopteri; order Salmoniformes; family Salmonidae; genus Oncorhynchus; species Oncorhynchus gorbuscha. The sequence goes on from NC_060176.1 coordinate 51,346,249, forward strand.
TCAGCCATAGAAGCTCTACTCATCACCTAACGGCTTGGCCATGTCATCCCCAAGTGGCCGTCTCTAGACTTGTCAGTTCATGCGGCTTTTGTATTCTGATCACGTCATGCGTCTTCACCTAGGATAATCAAATCAAACTTTATTTTCCACATGCGCCGAAAACAACAAGTGTAGACTTCCCCGTGAAATGCTTAGGTACAAGCCCTTAACCAACAGTGTAGACTTCCCTGTGAAATGCTTAGGTACAAGCCCTTAACCAACAGTGTAGACTTCCCTGTGAAATGCTTAGGTACAAGCCCTTAACCAACAGTGTAGACTTCCCTGTGAAATGCTTAGGTACAAGCCCTTAACCAACAGTGTAGACTTCCCTGTGAAATGCTTAGGTACAAGCCCTTAACCAACAGTGTAGACTTCCCCGTGAAATGCTTAGGTACAAGCCCTTAACCAACAGTGTAGACTTCCCCGTGAAATGCTTAGGTACAAGCCCTTAACCAACAGTGTAGACTTCCCCGTGAAATGCTTAGGTACAAGCCCTTAACCAACAGTTCAGTTCAAGGGTATCGTGTCTAGACTTGGCAGCTCATGCAGCTTTTGTGTTCTGATCATGGAGTGTCCGGATTCCCTTTTCCCGCGCTATATTTAAATGCCAGTATGCGAGTATAAATCTGATAATAACAAAACAACAACTTGATGGCAGTAGCCAACTGCAGTAGCTAATTAGCCAGCTAGCCTCTGTAACTAGCCAACTGAAGGGATGGCAAAAAGGTTAGCATAACTCCAAACAAAAAATAGTTTTCCTAATAAGCTAGCTGCCTAGCATTTATGTAGCCAGCAAACACGTTCCTCACCGGCTAGGAACGCATTTCCTCCCATGTTTAATGGAAAAAAGGTGCCTCTCGCTCCCAAAACACATATTTTATGAAGACTTGCGGATGACGTTGCCTACTGTATGTGCTTTCAGTAGCCTGATAGAGTCCAGACTGAAGAGAAACCCGCACACAATGCATCCCTGACCACCTCCTGAAGGGGTCAGCCAGATCTGAACACAATTCAATTTTATATTACGATTTAAGGGACTTTATTGGCATGGGGGAAACATGTTTACATTGCCAAAGAAAGTGAAATAGATCATAAACAAAAGTGAAATAAGCAATAAAACAATAAACAGTAAACATTACACTTACAAAAGTTCCAAATGAATAAAGCCATTTAAAATGTCATATTATGTCTATATACAGTGTTGTAATGATGTGCAAATAGTTAAAGTACAAAAGGAGGAAAAAATAAACATAATAACAAATAAACATAATGCTGTTTGTTCTTCACTGGTTGACCTCCTCTTGTGGCAACAGGTCATAAATATTGCACACTGTGATATTTCACCGAATAGATATGGGAGTTTATCAAAATTGGATTTGTTTCAAATTCTTTGTGGGTCTGTGTAATCTGAGGGAACTATGTGTCTCTAATATGGTCATACATTTGGCCGGAAGTTAGGAAGTGCAGCTCAGTTTCCATCTCATTTTGTGGGCAGTGTGCACATAGCCTGTCTTCTTTTCCATGCCAGGTCTGCCTTTGGGGGCCTTTCTCAATAGCAAGGCTATGCTCACTGAGTCTGTACATAGTCAACGATTTCCTTAATTTTGGATCAGTCACTGCGGTCAGGTATTCTGCCACTGTGTACTCTCTGTTTAGGGCCAAATAGCATTCTGGTTTGCTCTGTTTTTTTTTGTAAATGATTTCCAATGTGTCAAGTAATTATCTTTTTCCTTTCTCGTGATTTGGTTGGGTCTATGTGTTTCTGTCCTGGGGCTCTGTGGGGTCTGTTTGTGTTTGTGAACAGAGCCCCAGGACCAGCTAGCTTATGGGGCTCTTCTCCAGGTTAATTTCTCTGTAGGTGATGGCTTTGTTATGGAAGGTTTGGGAATCGCTTCCTTTTAGCTGGTTGTAGAGTTTAACGTCTCTTTTCTGAATTTTCATAATTAGCGGGTCTCGGCCTAATTCCGCTCTGCATGCATTACTTGGTGTTTTACATTGTACACAGAGGATATTTTTGAAGAATTCTGCATCCAGTCTCAATTTGATGTTTGTCCCATTTTGTGAATTCTTGGTTTGTGAGCGGACCCCAGGCCTCACAACCATAAAGGGCAATGGGTTCTATAACTGTTTCAAGTATTTTTCGATCCTAATTGGTATGTCGAATTTTATTCTGATAGCAGAAGTTGCATGTATGTGTCAAGTGTAGACACGATTCTTGGGACATCTCTACCCTAAATCCCAACCCTAACCGTAACTCCTATGGTGGTTAAGGTAACGGTTAAATTTAGGGTTAAGGTTAGGGGTTAAGGTTAGGATTTGGGGTAGGGACGTCCCAAGGGTCATGTCTACACTTGACACTTAGACGCGACTTCTGCTATCAGAATACGAAGATCGCGTTGTATATTGAATTAAACTCAGTACTGCTAGTCAAGCGGACACATATCATTAAACTGGGAAAGAAGAGATCTGCCAAAGCCATCAGAACCACACAACATTACGTCACTGGAAAACTGTGAGATCAATTCAAAAAACGAATTGGACCAAGCCGAACACAAAGGCTAGATAGACTATGTTTGTAGAGGTAGCCTGAGCGGCAAATTTAGGCACTGAACCCAAAATTGTGTCACCGCATGATAAACAGTGCAACGATATTATAGTACATTGTAAGTCGCTCTGGATAAGAGCGTCTGCCAAATCACTTAAATGTAATGTAAATGTAATTGTTTACAGTCGAACTGACATTGCTAACACCAGTAACATTTTGCCAGTTTACACAAATGTTACAGACTCGCTTCTGATACGAATCACAGCAGCTTTGTAGATGCATTGTGCGCTAACGTTACTTTGTATACATTTTTGGAAGCTGTCTGGCTAAATTATCTTCGAGTTGTCATCAGCAAGGAATAGCTAGCTAAATGAGCTTTTAGCCAACCGTTGGAAGACACATATACACACACACACATTTAATAAAATACAGAAATTAATTTCAACCTTCAATACACATTGAAATGAAGTATAAAACAAAAACCACTACATGTCGACATTGTCCATCAAATGTAAACTACACATTATGCTGGAGTTTAAATTATTAGCAAAACAGGGATAGCTAGCTATAATATTAGCCGGCTGCCGGAGAATTTTACATGAAAGTGCCAACTAATATTCCGACATCAGTAGAACACACTTGCTTATTATTACTTACCTGCCCTATACAGCGCGGGGTACACATCTTGTTACGGTGGTCAAAAATACCCTTTCAGAATGTAGCCCACTTTTCCAGTTCCGGACGTTCTCTTGTAGAGATTTACTTTAAAAGACCGTGGGGACAGTACGTGTGACCCAGTCTTCCCCGTGTCTCTCGTTCTCTCCTCCCACTGTTTTTACCGTGATGGCGTTACTTGCTACAGGCAGCTGCTGAACCACTCATTGCACAGACAAAAGCCACTATTTAACCTTTGAGTCACTAGAGCGTGACTCAAAGCAAGTAAGATGTAGAGGTACTGTGTAATAAATCACTATGAAGCGTTATAAACAGTTAATACGACAAAAGAAGATACTGTGACAATGACACATTTAATTTATAATATTGTCTTTTCTCATTTCATTTATTTCTCACTTCCGTTTTAGTCACATTGTTCTAGGTTCATATAGATTCCGTTCATGACAGTTGGTCAATAAACTGGTATATTAGGGATTAGAAATGTCCTACAGTCACAGTGAAATCCTTTTGAATAAACCGTGTGTGTGTGCGCGTGCGCGTCTGTTATTAATGTGTCTGTCACGTTGTGTGTCTTTGTTACAGAAGTGTTACTGATTCTGGCGTTGGCTTTTCAAAATATTCCATAGTGAGACTATCACTGTAGTCACCATAGTGACAGACAACGAAATCTCAGGTCTCAGCTTCAACAACTTGTCTATTAGCCGGAACCTGGGTGATGACACTGACCTCATCTTCTCAAACTTTTATCTTTTCTCTCTTTCATTTCCACAGAGAAACGCAAACAAGATACAGGGAGTAATGTTTAGAGTGGCTGTTTTTTTTCTCACTCAGTGTGGGTGCGTTTGTCTATGTGTTTGTGTGGACTAAAATGACCTTCACATGGATACAGAATGGCATATCTGAGCTCACTCACACAGGCAGCCTTTTCCTACTCTGTCCTTGTGAGTAATATGGGACAGGGAAGCCTGGGCGTTTATTTAATTTAGCATAATATTAATATTTATGTTCATATCATGTGATGCCGAGAACCAATATCATGTGATATTGAAGTCAAAGTCAGATAAGGGAGCAGGCATTTGATCTTGAGTCAAACCTGCATTCTCTCATTCTGTCTCGCATTCTCTCACAGAATGAGCGATGTAGGGCTTAACAATGGCGCTCATAACTATTCTTGGAGTGATTCTGCTATCACAGTGTGAGCTGATAACTGGCCTCTTGTGTACAACTGCTGTGTGTGTCATCTGACGCCGCAGTCACACACACACCATCCATTCACACACACACTGGACCCTGTCATTTCTCCAGGCTCGGCCGCCACACAAGGCCATTGTGTCCCTGCTCTGCTGTTCCAGTGCGGTATTGTATTGTGGGGCATCATTGCCCTCACCTCAACCCTGAGCCCCATGATCCAAATGACAGAGGTCTGTCTGGTCTGAGTCCTGCTCCAATACCAATAAGATGTCCTTCCTTCCTCTTCATTGAGATAACAATCACTGATCCAACAGCATTTGATGGGTGAAAGGCAATAAGGGCCTCACTACAGTACAGGTGTCGAGGATGGCAGCTTTTGACATGCTCTGTTCTGACGCAACTGGACAGGGGACAGCTAAAAGGTAGTCTCCTCTCTCAACCTCTATGGAGTGCTGACTGCCCTGAGTTTGGCGAGAGACTAAGTCTGTCATGAGATCTGCTCTCACTTGACAGGTTGTGTTAGATCAGTCTGGACAGAGGGGACAGTAGTGATTGGGGGAAAGTATATACAGTAGAGTAACACAATATTATTTTTGATTATAAACTGGGTGGTTCGAGCCCTGAATGCTGATTGGCTGACAGCCGTGGTATATCAGACCATATACCATAGGAATGACAAAGAGATGACTGCGTGAATCAGGCCTTCATGGTCGAATTTCTTCAAAGAAACCACTACTAAAGGACACCAATAATAAGAGGAGACTTACTTGGACCAAAATAACACAAGCAATGGACATTAGACCAGTGGAAATCTGTCCTTTGGTCTGATGAGTCCAAATTTGCGATTTTTGGTTCCAACCGCTGTGTCTTTGTGAGATGCAGAGTAGGTGAATGGATGATCTCCACATGTGTGGTTCCCACCGTGAAGCATGGAGGAGATAGTGTGGGGGGTGTTTTTCTGTTTTTTTTGTATATATTTTCTTTACATTTAACCTTTATTTAACTAGGCAAGTCAGTTAAGAACACATTCTTATTTACAATTATGGCCTACCGGGGAACAGTGGGTTAACTGCCTTGTTCAGGGGCAGAATGACAGATTCATACCTTGACAGCTTGGGGATTTGATCCTGCAACGCTCTAACCACTAGGCTGCCTGCCGCTCTGCTGGTGACACTGTCATGGCTACCACAGCATTCTGCAGCGATACACCATCCCATCCGGTTTGTGCTTAGTGGGACTGCCATTTGTTTTTCAACTGGACAATGACCCAAAACACACCTCCAGGCTGTGTAAGGGCTATTTGACCAAGGAGAGTGGTGGAGTGCTGCACCAGATTACTTGGCCTCCACAATAACCCGATCTTAACCTAATTGAGATGGTTTGGGATGAGTTGGACCGCAGAGTTAAGGAAAAGGAGCCAACAAGTGCTCAGCATATGTGGGAAGTCCTTCAAGACTGTTGGAGAAGCATTCCAGGTGAAACTGGTTGAGAGAATGCCAAGCGTGTGCAAAGCAGTCATGAAGGCAAAGGATGGCTACTTTGAAGAATATAAAATGTATTTTGATTTGTTTAATACTTTTTAGGTTACTACATGATTCCATATTTGTTATTTCATAGTTTTGATGTGTTCACTACTATTCTACAATGTAGAAAATAGTACAAATAAAGAAAAACCCTTGAATTAATAAGTGTGTCCAAACTTTTGACTGGTACTGTAAGTATTGTCGTAATATCGTATTGTGAAGTCCGTGGAATTTCCCAGCCCTAGGGGACAGGAGGTCACTTTAGACTGTTGACATACAGCTCTGCTGGTGGCACACTGGTGTCATACTGGAGCTGAACTGTGCCACCGTCTGCCCTGGAGGCATTATGTCTCCTTGTCACACACATTCTCCCTCCCTCCCACAAACACAATGGGCAAGTTTGTTTTGCATGGCTCGGTGCCCCAGGGTGGGCAGGGCCTGCTCATTTCATGCCATTCTATTGGTCCTGAAGTGAAATCTCTACCAACCCGGGAACCGGACCATGCAAAATGAACTTGCACACTGTCAAAATCTAATCAAACCCTGACGCCGGTATCCATATTTCTGTCCACACACATTATTTTGCGAGATTCTCCTTTTTGGGTTTTCATTGCAGACTAAACTATGTGTATTTTTAGTTAGTTTTCTATTATATACGCACACACTACATGACCTGCTCATCAAACATCTCATTCCAAAATCATGTGCATTAATATGGAGTTGGTCCCCTCTTTGCTGCTACAACAGCCTCCACTGTTCTGGAAGGCTTTTCACTAGATGTTGGAACATTGCTGCAGAGACTTGCTTCCATTCAGCCACAAGAGCATTAGTGAGGTCGGGCACTGATGTTGGGTGTTTAGGCCTGGCTCGCAGTCAGCATTCCAAATAATCCCAAAGGTGTTAGATTGGCCTGCACAGAGCCCTGACCTCAACCCAATCAAATTCTTCCAAATCGATCCCAACAAACCACTTCTGTATATACCTTGCTTTGTGCAAAGGGGCATTGTCATGCATGTCAAACATGAAAAACAGCCCGACCTTTTTTCTTTTCCACCAAACTTTACAGTTGGCACTATTGTAGCATTCTCCTGGCATCCACAAAACCCAGATTAGTCGGGCAGACAGTGAAGCGTGACTCGCCACTCCAGAGAACCCGTTTCCACTGCTCCAGAGTCCAATGAAGCATGACTTTACACCATTTCAGCTGACGCTTGGCATTGCGCTTGGTGATCATAGGCTTGTGTGCGGCTGCCTGGCCATGGAAACCTATTTCATGAAGCTCCTGACGAGCAGCTCGTGCTAACATTGCTTCCAGAGGCAATTTGAAACTCAGTAGTGAGTGTTGCAATCGAGGACAGACGATTTGTACGCTCTTGGTAGGCCAGCTTGTGTGGCCTACCACTTCACAGCTGAGCTGTTGTTGCTTCTAGGCGTTTCCACTTCACAATAACAGCACTTACAGTTGATCAGGGCAGAAATGTGACGAACTGACTTGTTGGAAAGGTGGCATCCTATGACGTTGCCAAGTTGAAAGTTCCTGAGCTCTTCGGTAAGGCCATTCTACTGCCAATGTTTGTCTGTGTGCTCAATTTTATACACCTGTCACGAGTTTGGCTGAAATATCCAAATCCACTAATTTGGAGGGTTGTCCACATACATAGTGTTATATGCTTTAGTGTTTCTTTGCTTTCCTCACCTCTCACACAGCAAGAGAAGGTTTATTCTTTATACACTTATCAGGTTTCAGAGTCACTGTTTAAGTAGTGCAATCATTCAGAGCAGGAAGGGCACTGCCCTCCATGTGGGGTGAATGCCAACACAAACCAGAGAGTGGGAAAGGTGACATGAGGATTCCCAAACACAAGTTCCATATTTTATATTCCACAAAAAATGTCCCACTAACAATTTTCATAAAATTAATGAAAAGAAACTGTATCAAATGTGATACTTCATTGTGACGCGAGTTGGCTAAGAGTTGAGGTGTCACGTTATTTCAGAGGTGTCAACCAAATGAACAAGAGCATCAACTCAGACAGAATCATTTATTATCCTACATCACTTACACAACAAAAACAAACAAATAAAACTAAATCTATGAAATGAATTATAACGAAAAGCACGTCTTGCTGTTCTTTTCCTCGACCACATAAATAGTTCTACTCTAGCAGGCTCTTACAGAGCTCAGAAATCATTGTTGCAATGAAGAATATCCAGAACCACTGTTCTAGACCACACTGGAGGTAGAAGTACTTGCCCCTTAAATAATCTGATCCTAGATCAGTGGTTAACACCAAATGTAGAAAGAAAGAAAAATGACCCTGGACCACTGGTTAGGGGCAACTTCTATCGAGTCCAATGAACCACACTAAGTTCAACAGCAGGAGTGCTCATGTTGCTCCACTGAATCAAAGTATCACAGTATCAGTTTCTTCTTTATGGTGCCTGAAAAGGAAAAACAACCATTGATTTAATGAACATATAGACTCACCATCCGCTAACAACTCAATTCAGATTTCGGCACCCAGGGCAGGGCCTCTTTTAAAAATAAAGCTCAGCTCAGGGTATTATAATATACAGCCCAGTCGACCATAATAGTTCCTAAACCACTGCTTGGAACCTCCCAGTAACACGGTTTCTGTTGCAGTAAAAATGTACTGCCACCACCCTTTCAACTGTGTGTGTTCTAGTCCTGGGTTGCTCTAGCAGTCATTTTTACCACTGACACCCTTTTAATAACTGGGCTTGGAATCTAAATGGGATTCCAGCTCTATGCAAGTAACAACACGTTGCTCGGACTGTGAGATTACGTGTTTTTCATTTAATTTAATTGGTCACAGTACAAAAATGTATGCATTCTTGGAATGGCCGCTTTCTGGCCCCACCAAATCTGGAAACCAGTCCTCGACTCCGTTGTACAAGCCAAACTATCAGTTTAAATAAGCAAGCAGAATAATATTTCCCAATATCATTAATACCATGGTCAAACACAACCATGCATGATGGAATAATGATGCCTGTGCCATTGTCTCCAATGGTGAGGGGGGGGGGGGGGGTGTGTGTGGTGTTATTTACTCGTCTCCAGTCCGTCTCGTTTCCTCTTGATTCCGATGGTGAGGTTCTCCTTCTCTTTGAGAGCCTCTGCTGATGAGTTGGGCCTGGGCAGCTGGTGCCCGGGGGTCGGAGCTGGTCTGTTACTGAAGTACCTCGTCTTTAGAGCCTGGTGACAGGGGGTGGAGGGGGGGCTTTAGAGCTCGGAGAAACAGCAATGAATACACAGAGAGAAGCTGAACCAAGGCTGCATCACAAGTGGCACCCTATTCCCCATAGGGTTCTGGTCAAAAACAAAAGTAGTGCACTATATAGGGAACAGGATGCCATTAGGAGGTGCATATAATCCGCAGGGTAATACAACCACGTAAAAAATGAAGTAACTTGTGAATGATACGCAGTGCCACAGCACACCAACATACCTGTGTAGCTGTAAGGCGTGTGGAAGGGTTGAAGGTGAATAGACCCTGTAGTAGCTCTAAGAGGTCATCTCCTGCAGCACTGAAGATGTGTTCCAGAGGAGTACCAGGAAACAACTTAAACGACACATAGTCAGGTAGACTACTCATCCCCTAGAGATGGAGAGAGAGAGAAAGAGAGACGGAAACATGAAGGCATGATTTAAATCCACAATTTAGTATTAAGGAACCAGGTATTTTAAAGCAGATGCTTCGTCTTAAAATAACCACACCTGCAGACGCAGAAAACACAGACGAGTACTCACAGGCCAGGTGTCATCTGTCGGAGTCCCCAGAGCTTCAAATATCTTACTCAGCTGGTCAAGATCTGAGTCTCCAGCTAGGAAGGGTAACTAGAGAGAGACAGAGGGTGTTACACCACAAACATGTAGTGAGCATGGGCTCAGTCCCAAATGGCAACATATTCCTACGGGCCCTGGACAAAAGTAGTGCACTATATAGGGAATAGGGTTCCATTTGTGACACAGCCTTAGTGTGTACAGAAAGATGTGTGTCTGACAATACAGTTCTGGAACCTTAATGCTCAGTCTAGATCAGAAAGTCACCACGAGACAAGACAATTTTGGAATTTTGATTAATCTGAGCTAGTTTCACAGCATTTTTATACCATTATACAGACAAATTGAGTCGTTTTGTCTTGTCTCAATGCTTAAATTGGACTGAGCTTATGTGGTGCGTGAGTGTGTATACCCTTAAGAGGAGCTCTGCAAGGATGCAGCCCACAGCCCACATGTCGACGCCCACCCCATACATCCTGGCACCGAACAACAACTCTGGAGAACGATACCACCTGAGAGAGCGCAAAGATTGCATCACAAACCCAGTGAAACATAAATTAAATGCTTTTAAAAAAAACTAAATGGACAAAGGCTTTGAAAAGGAGTTTGAGAGTGACACCTACCTGGTGACTACCTGGTGAGTGTAGACTCTGTTAGGGCTGCCGAAGGCTTTAGCTAAACCAAAATCAGCCAGCTTCAACACACCATTCTCATCCAGCAGCAGGTTATTGGGCTTCAGATCCTACACACAGACACAGTATTTTACTAATTTCTCCTTTGCCAAAATAATCCACCTGACAGGTGTGGCATATCAAGAAGCTGATTAAGCAACATGAACATTACACAGGTGCACCTTGTGCTGGGGGCAATAAAAGGCCACTAAAATGTGCCGTTTTGTCACACAACACAATGCCACTGATGTCTCTAGTTTTGAGGGAGCGTGCGATTGGCAAGCTGACTGCAGAAATGCCCACCAGAGCTGTTGCCATAGAATTTCATGTTAATTTCTCTACCACAAGTTCACTCCAACGTCATTTCAGAGAATTTATTAGTACGTCCAACCGACCTCACAACCGCAACCCATGTGTAACCACACCACCCCATATCTCTGTTCAGTATATGTATATATTTTGGAGTTTTACAGTTACAAACAGATTCTGAAGATCAGTCTACTGCCCCTAACATTACCTCACACAGGCACCTATGAGAAGGTGTGTATTGTATGAGCATGCTTTGAGAAGGTGTGTGTTAACCTACCCTGTGCAGAACCCAGTGGTGGTGCATGTACTCCAGGCCCTGTAGAGTCATCACTATGAATGCTTTGATGTTGGCTGGAGTCAAAACCAGACTGGTATCTTTGATGATCACCTAGAACATAGGAAAGGGAGTTAGACCAGGGATGTCAGTCTCAATAGTCTACAACCCCCTTTAAACTCTACAGGTTCAGGTTCACAGACAACAAAACACCTCTCAGGAAAGCACAAGCTGATCTGACAGATTTTCAGCTCAACATCTCTATACATAGAAAGGCTATCAAATCCTCATATGTCAGACCTCTTGTGCACTTTCTCTGTCAATGATCTGATAATGGTCATTAGATCACCTTGAGAGCTGAGGGGAGCGGGGTATGGCGGCTCTAAGGGGTCTGTTTTCCTGCTCTCTACCTGAGTTTTACTGGCGGTGAAACTGGAGATTCATCTGAAGCCATCGGGCAGCCACAGACTCCCATAAATACAGAGTAAATAAGAGAGATGGCGGGAGAAATGGGGATGGGCTGAGAGAGAGAGATGTGTTCCCCAGGGCCAGAACTGACCCTACAGAGCTCCTCAGAGAGAGATAGAAACCAACTAATACCATAGCGCTCAGGCTGCTCTCTCTCTGGGCAGTCTTTGATGTTCAGTTTGACTGAACCCATCAGTGCCTCAGGGAGAACATACCAGAGAGCTCTCAGAATGAACAGAGTACTAGTCTGTAAAGGGAGCCTCTCGCATTTCCAAAAGAATCTTCAGACTGAGTATTAACCCATGAGTCCCAAGTAGTGCCTTCTCTCTCTGGAAAGAAATGGAGTATCCCTGTAGTTGCCTCTAGTGTCCAAAGCTTCTAGAATACCATCCCAATATGAACAAAACATAAAGCTCAGTCTTACCTCCAGATCTGTCTCCATGTAGTCAAACACCAAGCTGATGTTAGATTTGTGCCCGAATGCATCAAGCAGCTGAGAAACAGAGATATGGACACACGGTGATGTAAATGTAGGGATATACTAATACATGATATTGTGCTTACTTTGAGAACATTACACAATTTCACAGTAAAGGTGATGGTGAGCAAGATAATTAAGATAGTTTAGAAAGGATGCTTTGGTTATGGATTAATATCCACATGAGCTCTAAATGATCATAAATGCAACTGATGCGGAAACTGATTCAGGACTCTACCAGGAAAGCATTAATATTACTACTGACAGTTTCCAATACAACAGTGGTTTAGTTTGATTCTTACCCCAATAATGTTTGGGTGACTTAACTCCTGCAGTAGTTTAATCTCTCGTAGGGCTGTCCTGTTGATGCCTGAGAGATACATGATCAACAAACATGAGACAAATATTCTGAGTCATACTTCATGGGGTGGCTTCCCAGACAAAGATTAAGCCTAATCCTTGACTTTAAAAAACAACAACATTTTAATGGAGATTCTCCACTGAGTTTGCTTTTTAGTCCAGGAGTAAATTAATCTGTATCAAGGAAACCACCCAGTTTGAATCTAAACCACTCTGAAGCTCCTGTACTGGGGTGCGTGGACACACACTCACCATCTTTAGCCTCTGTTCTGTGTCCAACTTTGATCTGGCAGGAGAAACAGCACACACTATTAATAGTGTATATTATAATCAAATCAAAATAGCGTTAAAGTGTGGATATGAAATCAACAGTTTCATGATGAATTGAATGGCATGGTGTAATCCTGGTCATAGCTCATTTGCAAATAGTCTGTCCTTAGCATCCTGTTCTCCCCGGCCCCCAGATTACACCCTACAAGGCCTACACAAAAACCTTACGCAGAAAAAATTGCTGCTGCTGGCAATGTACTTTGGAAGATTCTCAACCGGGCAAAAGTCAGTCCTCTCCTCCTCCACGACCGGAAAAATGGAAGCCATATGTAGGAGTGTCAATTTGTTGATTAGCTAACAGAGAAGTGTCCTCTCCTCGACCATCTCCTCCTGCCGAGGAAGAACAAGTGTATCCTATCGGGGAAGTGTTTTGAAATGTCACACCCCCTTTGAATCAGGGGTGTGTTCAGTACGACAGAACGGTGTGCAACGTTGAATTTAAACGGAAACGGTACTGAACAACCAGTTGAAAATGTTATGATTATGGTGGCAGAGAGGGTGATTACCGTATGGTGCCCTGGATCTGAACCCCGCCCTGTGCAACTAGGTCCTGGACTTCCTGACAGGCTGCCCCCAGGTGGTGAAGATAGGCACAACACCTCTGCCACGCTGATCCGCAACATGCGGATCCCACAGGGCTACATGCTCAGTCCCCTCCTGTACTCCCTGTTCACCCATGGTTGCATGGCAATGCACATCTCCAACTCAATCATCAAGTTTGCTGATGACACAACAGTGGTAGGCCTGAGTACCAACAACGACGAGACAGCCTACAGGGAGGTGCTGTGAGCCATGGCGGAGAAATGCCAGGAAAATAACCTCTCCCTCAACAAAACTAAGAAGCAGAACGTGGACTACAGGAGACAGCAGAGAGAGTACGCCCCCACCCACAGGGCCATAGTGGAGAGGGTGAAAAGCTTAAAATTCCTCGGCATGCACATCACTGACGACGTGAAATGGTCCTTTCACAGACAGTGTGGTGAAGACGCCTCTTCAACCTTAGGAGGATAAAGTAAGTTGGCTAGTAAGACTCTCACGAAATGCTACAGATACACCATTGAGACCATCCTGTTAGACAAAACCAAATTAGATCTCATTTTCCATTCTTTAGTGATGCATTTTGTTGATCCTGAACCATTCATCCAAGATCTTAGGGACTTTACCTTCTTGATGGCAACTATGGTGTCGTTGGTCTTGTCCCTGGCTTTGTAAACAGTGGCAAACTGTGGATAGGCAGGAATAACAACATTCGTTGATAAGTAAAACAGAGTGAAACTAACGTTACCATCAACTTCAAAAGTGACAAGCAGATAAATGTAGCTAGCTACTCAACAAACACAGCTGACGTTAGTGTAGTCAGGTAATGAATTACTGCTAGCTAGTTCATTCAGGTTATCATCAGACGGTTTTTGAATTGCTGTCATTTTGAAGCTGTTGCCTTTGCAGAAATCGGCAACGTATCACAACTCATGCCATGGCTAGCTCATTGTGCTGCTTGCTAGCTAGGATAGTATAAGGTAGCAGCTAGCAATCGAGCTTTAGTTTTCTCTGAACCTAAAAAGCACTAACGTTAATCTAAACAAAGCGGCGTATAAGCAAAACACTACTTTGGCAAGAGAATACTGTTTCTCATTACCTGACCCTCTCCCAGAAAATCTAGTTTTTCATATCTTTTTGCTCGGGACTTTACATCAAGCGCCATGATCACAATTTCAAACTGCAATTCTCCAACTTCCGGCTTTGTTAAAGGTCCATAAGTATTTCCGGGTGAAACGAACATCGTTTTGAGTGTTAATTTTTGACCAACAGCGTCATCTGTTGGTTACTATTAACCCGAAGACTGATATCGACGTGATTATATGATCTAACCCACAAAACAAATCGTAACGATAGGTGTGTAGATAGATATTCTATCTACTTTTGTCAAAAAGAGAAACGCACTTGTAATATGGCAAATTATTGTCACCTACGATGAAATCAGGGAGGGGTCTGTGGATCTGGATCTGTCCTAGCCCAATATTGGACTAATGAAGCCTAACGTCACTACTTAGTCCAAGAACCTTAAATGTTCTAAACCCTGTCTAAGCCGGGGGAGGGGTTTCTACTAAGCTATATATAATTGGTTTAAAGGCACACCAAGGATAATTTTGCTATTTGATTTTGAATTTTAAGACCCCTTAAAGTATCCCAAAAATCTATACAAAAAATATTTGATTAAACATTGTATTTGGCTTTACCCACACAAACACATTAAGTAATAGTTTCATATTTACATATTACTGCGCTTGTTTACAGAAAACCGATGGAAGACAGAGTGGACTACCTGTGGTAATTACCTATCTGCATCTCAGAACAACTGTGTAAATGGAAGACCGACACCACAAGCTAGTTGTCAATGGAAAATTAAATTCAAATCAAATTTTATTGGTCACATGTGCCAAATACAACAGGTGTGTAGACCTTACAGTGAAATGCAAATAATCTGGGTAGCCATTTGATTGGCTGTTCAGTAGTCTTATGGCTTGGGGGTAGACGCTGTTTAGAAGTCTCTTGGACCTAGACTTGTCGCTCCGGTACACTTGCCGTGCGGTAGCAGAGAGAACAGTCTATGACTAGGGTGGCTGGAGTCTGACAATTTTTAGGGCCTTCATCTGACACCGCCTGGTATAGAGGTCCTGGATGGCAGGAAACTTGGCCCCGGTGATGTACTGGGCCATATGCACTACCCTCTGTAGTGTCTTGCGGTCTGAGGCCGAGCAGTTGCCATAACAGGTAGTGATGCAACCCGCCAGGATGCTCTCGATGGTGCAGCTGTAGAACCTTTTGAGGATCTGAGGACCCATGCCAAGTCTTTTCAGTCTCCTGAGGCGGAATAGGTTTTGTCGTGCCCTCTTCACGATTGTCTTGGTGTGCTTGGATCATATTAGTTTGTTGGTGATGTAGACACTATGGTGTTGAACGCTGAGCTGTAGTTAATGAACAGCATTCTCACATAGGTGTTACTTTTGTCCAGGTGTGAAAGGGCAGTGTGGAGTGCAATAGAGATTCCATCATCTGTGGATCTGTTAGGGCGGTATGCACATTGGATTGGGTCTAGGGTTTCTGGGATAATGGTGTTGATGTGAGCCATGACCAGCCTTTCAAAGCATTTCATGGCTAAAAGACGTGAGTGCTATGGTTCGGTAGTCATTCAGGCAGGTTACCTTAGTGTTCTTGGGCACGGGAACTATAGTGGTCTGCTGTTTTAAAACCAGTGTATCTTGCTGTTGTGGAAATATTGTTTATGTGATATGAAAGTAAAGGGATTTATGTTTCCAGAACCATACCGCAATTGAGAATCGATTCACGTTTCGATTCAGTATTTGCCTGTTGTGTCTTCCAGAGCCAATTCGCCCTCCCCCGGCTTAGGCAGGGCTTAGATTGTTTAGTGCCAAAAATAAGGGGTTAACGCAATAAATTTAATGCATCAATTTAACCTTTTGTTTTTAGAAAAAATATTATTGCAGATGTGAAAGATAAGGTCCTTATGCTTCTTAAACCATACCACATACGATGTGTGTTAATGTTCAGGCCACGCATCTCTGTCCATACTGTCATTTGTATGTTATTTAGTCACACTCAATACCTCAGACATCACTGGTCCGATTTTGACAAAGCTTGGGTGCATGATGCATCTTGCCATAGAGATCCGGCATATACAAAACCTTTGAAAGGTCACGCCCCTTCATGAATGTACTTGTCCTCTTGCTCAGTTGTGCACCGGGGCCTCCCACCCCTCTTTCTATTCTGGTTAGAGCCACAGCACAGCATTGTAAGAGATCTTCAGTTTCTTGGCGATTTCTCGCATGGAATAGCTTTCATTTCTCAGAACAAGAATAGACTGACGAGTTTCAGAAGAAAGTTCTTTGTTTTTGGCCATTTTGAGCCAGTAATCTAACCCACAAATGCCGATGCTCCAGATACTCAACTAGTCTAAAGAAGGCCAGTTTTATTGCTTCCTTAATCAGCACAACAGTTTTCAGCTGTGCTAACATAATTGCAAAAGGGTTTTCTAATGATCAATTAGCCATTTAAAATTATCTTGGATTAGCTAACACAACATGCTATTGGAACACAGGAGTGATGGTTGCTGATAATGGGCCTCTGTGGATATGTGTGGCCTCTGTGTGGCCTCTGTGTTTCCAGCTACAATGGTCATTTACAACATTAACAATGTCTACACTATATTTCTGATCAATTTGATGTTATTTTAATGGACACAAAAATGTGATTTTCTTTCAAAAACATTTCCAAGTGACTCCAAACTTTTGAACAGTAGTGTATGTAAATGAGATATTTCTGTATTTCCATTTATTCCAAAAAACATGTTTTCACTTTGTCATTATGGGGTATTGTGTGTAGATGGGTGAGAAAATAAATGAATTGAATACATTTTTCAGGCTGTAAGAATACTTTCTGAAGGCCCTGTATCTGCTGTCCCATTTGAGCTTGAATTGTTGTCACTAATCGGCCCAAGGGTGTTGCTGCATCATTTGTGGGGGACAACATGTTTACAGTTGCCTTGTTTTATTCATCTTTTCTAAATACTGCTTTATGACAAAATGACTATGTTGAAGACTACAAATTATGATGATCATTTCTTCATCTATTTATTTCGTACATGACTTAAAACAGTTGGTGCCAGTCACCGTTATCAACCAAGGCTTTATTACTTTTTTAAAAAAGACAGTATCTGACCCGGACAGTTTCTTTTCTTTCAAAATCTTTGACAGTGATCCCCCGAGACCTGTCTCCTTCAGTATGGAAGCCTGCGTGATATATGCACCAGTGAACATACACACACACACACGCACACACGCACACGCGCACGCGCACGCACACACACACACACACACACACACACACACACACACACACACACACACACACACACACACACACACACACACACACACACACACACACACACACACACACACACACACACACACACACACACACACACACACACAGAGCTCCATGGCTTCTTTCAGCTTAGTGATGTATATGCATCAGTGAACACATCTCCAGTCTCAAACTTCCCTCTCCGACATAAACCCTCCCATCCCAGAGGATTAGACATGGGGCTGCCCCTCCGCCCCTCTCACAGATAGATTGACACGCATATAAACACACACACACACACACACACACACACACACACACACACACACACACACACACACACACACACACACACACACACACACACACACACACACACACACACACACACACACACACACACACACACACACACCCTTCATTTTTTATGTAGAGCTTGACAAAAGCCGTGTGAAGGATCAGGCCTCTAGCTCCCCCTTACATGCATGCATACACACAACCTGACAGCTCATCTCTCTCTCTCTCTCTCTCTCTCTCTCTCTCTCTCTCTCTCTCTCTCTCTCTCTCTCTCTCTCTCTCTCTCTCTCGCACGCTCTCTCTCTCGCTATCTCTCTCTCTCTTTCCCCCCTCTGTCTCTCACTTTCTCTCTCCACCCTTACTCTCTTACAAACACACACTCAAATTCACATAGACTCCATGGTCCTTATGTATGCGTACAGTGGCCTCATGTTAAAGCCACTTGACAGATGTGAATAACAGGAGCGTATATGCTCGTGCAGCTGGGACAGGGTGGAAGAAAGGGAGGTAGAAGGGAGTGTGTTCACTTGCAGCCAAGATAGAATGGGAGGAGAGAAGGAGAGAGAGGAGAGAGAAAGTGATAAATGGAGGCTGTAGAGAGGGAGAGTGGGACAGTAATAAGAAGAGAACAGTCTAATTGGAGATCCAGAACATCCCCAGATCTGTGTATCACATTAATACAGTGCATTGGGAAAGTATTCAGACCCCTTGACTTATTACACATTTTGTTGCGTTACAGCCTTTTTCTAAAATTGATTAAATAAAACATTTTCCTCATCGATCTACACACAATACCCCATAATGACGAAGCGAAAATAGGATTTTAGAAATATTTGCACATTTAGATATACGCTCCTAGTGGCCTGGGACTTTAATGCAGCATGTTGAATGTACAACCCGAGGGGGGAAAAACTCTAGATCACCTTTACTCCACACACAGAGACGCATACAAAGCTCTCCCTCGCCCTCCATTTGTCAAATCTGACCATAATTCTATCTTCCCGATTCTTGCTTACAAGCTAAAATTTAAGTAGGAAGCACCAGTGACTCAGTCAATAAAAAAGTGGTCAGAAGAAGCAAATGCTAAGCTACAGGACTGATCCATCAGATCCTCCTCTCCACCCTCTCCGAGTTGGGCATCTCCGGCGCGGCCCACGCTTGGATTGCGTCCTACCTGACAGGTCGCTCCTACCAGGTGGCGTGGCGAGAATCTGTCTCCTCACCACGCGCTCTCACCACTGGTGTCCCCCAGGGCTCTGTTCTAGGCCCTCTCCTATTCTCGCTATACACCAAGTCACTTGGCTCTGTCATAACCTCACATGGTCTCTCCTATCATTGCTATGCAGACGACACACAATTAATCTTCTCCTTTCCCCCTTCTGATGACCAGGTGGCGAATCGCATCTCTGCATGTCTGGCAGACATATCAGTGTGGATGACAGATCACCACCTCAAGCTGAACTTCGGCAAGACGGAGCTGCTCTTCCTCCCGGGAAAGGACTGCCCGTTCCATGATCTCGCCATCACGGTTGACAACTCCATTGTGTCCTCCTCCCAGTGCGCTAAGAACCTTGGCGTGATCCTGGACAACACCCTGTCGTTCTCAACTAACATCAAGGCGGTGGCCCGTTCCTGTAGGTTCATGCTCTACAACATCCGCAGAGTACGACCCTGCCTCACACAGGAAGCGGCGCAGGTCCTAATCCAGGCACTTGTCATCTCCCGTCTGGATTACTGCAACTCGCTGTTGGCTGGGCTCCCTGCCTGTGCCATTAAACCCCTACAACTCATCCAGAACGCCGCAGCCCGTCTAGTGTTCAACCTTCCCAAGTTCTCTCACGTCACCCCGCTCCTCCGCTCTCTCCACTGGCTTCCAGTTGAAGCTCGCATCCGCTACAAGACCATGGTGCTTGCCTACGGAGCTGTGAGGGGAACGGCACCTCAGTACCTCCAGGCTCTGATCAGGCCCTACACCCAAATAAGGGCACTGCGTTCATCCACCTCTGGCCTGCTCGCCTCCCTACCACTGAGGAAGTACAGTTCCCGCTCAGCCCAGTCAAAACTGTTCGCTGCTCTGGCTCCCCAATGGTGGAACAAACTCCCTCACGACGCCAGGACAGCGGAGTCAATCACCACCTTCCGGAGACACCTGAAACCCCACCTCTTTAAGGAATACCTAGGATAGGATAAAGTAATCCTTCTCACCCCCCCCCTTAAAATATTTAGATGCACTATTGTAAAGTGGTTGTTCCACTGGATGTCATAAGGTGAATGCACCAATTTGTAAGTCGCTCTGGATAAGAGCGTCTGCTAAATGACTTAAATGTAAATGTAAATGTTTTGCTAGCACAGACTGGAATATGTTCAGGGATTATTCCGATGGCATTGAGGAGTACACCACATCAGTCACTGGCTTCATCAATAAGTGCATCAATGACGTCCTCCTCACAGTGACTGTACGTACATACCCTAACCAGAAGCCATGGATTACAGGCAACATCCACACTGAGCTAAAGGTTAGAGCTGCCACTTTCAAGGAGCGGGACTCTAACCCGGAAGCTTATAAGAAATCCCGCTATGCCCTATGATGAACCATCAAATAGGCAAAGCATCAATGCTCGTCGGATGTGGCAGGGCTTGCAAACTATTACAGACTACAAAGGGAAGCACAGCCAAGAGCTGCCCAGTGACACAAGCCTACCAGATGAGCTAAATTATTTCTATGCTCGCTTCGAGGCAAGTAACACTGAAACACGCATGAGAGCATCAGCTGTTCCCGACGACTGCGTGATCACGCTCTCCGCAGCCAATGTGAGTAAGACCTTTACACAGGTCAACATTCACAAGACTGCAGGGCCAGACGGATTACCAGGAGAGTATGCTATTCATTGACTACAGCTATTCATTCATTGACTAATGCTATTCATTGACTACAGCTCAGCGTTCAGCACCATAGTGCCCTCAAAGCTCATCACTAAGCTAAGGACCCTGGGACTAAACATCTCCCTCTGCAACTGGATCCTGGACTTCCTGACGGGCCGTCCCCAGGTGGTAAGGGCAGGTAACAACACATCCGCCATGCTGATCCTCAACACGGGAGCACCTCAGGGGTGCGTGCTCATTCCCCTCCTGTACCAGTGGTAGGCCTGATCACCAACAACGACGAGACAGCTTATAGGGAGGAGGTCAGAGACCTGGCCATGGGGGGCCAGGACAACAACCTCTCCCTCAACATGTTAAAGACGAAGGAGATGATTGTGGACTACAGGAAAAGAGGACTGAGCATGCCCCCATTCTCATCTACAGTGCTGTAGTGGAGCAGGTTGAGAGCTTCAATTTCCTTGGTGTCTACATCACCAACAAACTAACATCCAAGCACACCAAGACAGTTGTGAAGAGGGCACGACAAAACCTATTCCCCCTCAGGAGACTGTTCAAATTTGTCATGGGTCCTCAGATCCTCAAAAGGTTCTACAGCTGCACCATTGAGAGCATCCTGACGGGTTGCATCACTGCCTGTTATGGCAACTGTTCGGCCTCAGACCGCAAGGCACTACAAAGCCATCCAGGCAGGAAGCTTGGCATAGACTGTTTTCTCTGTATGGCAAGCAATACCGGAGCGCCAAGTCTAGGTCCTCTTTTACGCTGCTGCTACTCTCTGTTATTATCTATGTATAGTCACTTTAATAACTCTACCTACATGCACATATTACCTCAATTACCTTGACTAACCAGTGCCCCCACACATAGACTCTGTACTGGTAACCCCTGTAAATAGGCTCGCTATTGTTATTTTACTGCTGATCTTTAATTATTTGTTACTTTTATTACTTGTATTACTTTTAAAAAACTGCATTGTTGGTTAAGGGGTTGTAATTAAGCATTTAATGTTTGATCAGGTGTTGTATTCGGCGCATGTGACAAATACAATTTGATTTGATGTGATTTATTCAGACCCTTTGCTATGAGACTTGAAATTGATTTCAGGTGCATCCTGTCTCCATTGATCATCCTTGAGATGTTTCTACAACTTGATTGGAGACCACCTGTGGTAACTTCAATTGATTGGGCATGATTTGCAAAGGCACACACCTGTCTATAAGGTCCCACAGTTGACAGTGGATGTCAGAGCAAAAATCAAGCCACGATGTTGAAGGAATTGTACGTAGAGGCCCGGGACAGGATTGTGTCGAGGCACAGATCTGGGGAAGGGTACCAAAAATGTCTGCATTATTGAAGATCCCCAAGAACACAGTGGCCTCCATCATTCTTAAATGGAAGAAGTTTGGAACCACCAAGACTCTTCCTAGACCTGGTCGCCGGGCCAAACTGAGCAATCGGGGGAGAAGTGCCTTGGTCAGGGAGGTGACCAAAAACCCGATGGTCACTCTGACAGAGCTGTAGAGTTCCTCTGTGGAAATGGGAGAACCTTCCAGACAGACAACCATCTCTGCAGCACTCCACCAATCGGCCCTTTATGGTAGAGTGGCAAGAGACAGAAGCCAATCCTCAGCACCTAAAGGAATCTGACCATGAGAAACAAGATTCTCTGGTCTGATGAAACCAAGATTAAACTCTTTGGCCTGAATGCCAAGTGTCACATCTGGAGGAAACCTGGCACCATCCCTACGGTGAAGCATGGTGGTGGCAGCATCATGCTGTGGGGATATTTTTCAGTGGGAGGAACTGGGAGACTGGTCAGGATCGAGGGAAAGATTAATGGAGCAAAGTACAGAGAGATCCTTGATGTAAACCTGCTCCAGAGCACTCAGGATCCCAGACCGGGTCCAACAGGACAACAACACTAAGCACACAGCCAAGACAACGCAGGAGTGGCTTCGAGACAAATCTCTGAATGTCCTTCAGTGGCACAGAGCCCGGACTTGAACCTGATCAAACATCACTCCCCATCCAACCTCATGGAGCTTGAGAGGATTTAGAGAGAAGAATGGGTGAAACTCTCCAAATATAGGTGTGCCAAGCTTGTAGCGTCATACCCAAGAAAGCGCAAGGCTGTAATCCCTGCCAAAGGTGCTTCAACAAAGTACTGAGTAAAGGGTCTGAATACTTATGTAAATTTGATATTTCAGTTTATAAATTTGAAAAAATTTCTCAACCTGTTTTTGCCTCGTCATTATGGGGTATTGTGTGTAGATTGATATAGATTATTTAAAAAATATATAATTTAGAATAAAGGCTGTGATGTAAAAAAAAGTCAAGGGCTCTGAATACTTTCCGGTATACTTATACATGAGATTACCCATTCATATTACCTGTACGATAATTGGTTGTTCATCTGTGAATACTGCTTTTTTTCTTTTTTAAGTTCCCTTTTCAGGAACATAATTTGACTGTAAAAATCAATGCGTTTAGCCTTGATTAAAGGTTTGGTGTCAGTTAGCTTTGGTGACAAAGTGTGGTTGTATCAAGCTGTCACAGATGAAGACTGTAGACATTATGGACAGTCAAGAGGAGAGTTGCAGGTTTTCTAAAGCGGATGACAATCTCGATAAGCAGTCTAATTTAAGTTATTTAGGCCTACGCTCATTATGTACTGTATAAAAACATGTTTTTAGTGTTCCTACAGAGTGGTTTTTATAGAGGATATAACCATTAAGAGGTAGACATTAACATACAATGCGTGTTCACAATAAGATGTGACACATTGATAAACCCCTTTGATTTTGATACCGTTTAGTGTGTTCAGAGGAGTTGATTGTTCATCACATGTTTGTGGCTATATGAAACCTCACTCTGCTCCTATTAGTCTGTGGTTCACCACATCTCTAGGCAAGAGGGAAGTATGAGTGAGAGGAGAGGGACTGAGTAGAGCGAAGGAGAGTAGGAAGAGGAAACAGAGGGAGAAGAGGAGAGTGGGAGTGTGTGCTGTCTCCTGTTCGTGTTAAGGATCCAAGGCAGCACCTACTCTTCCTGGAGTCCAGCAACATTAAGGCAGTTATATACCATTTTTAATAGTACATGACATTACATTTCATAACACTTTTCACAACACATTACGTGTGTTGCCTCAGGCCACTACTTTACTATCACACGTCGACAATACAATATCCATGTGTAAGTGTGTGTAGTGTGCATGTCTTATAATGTGTGTCTGTGCCTGAGTGTGTGTCTCTCCGCCGTCCCAGCTGTTCCATAAGGTGCATTTTTTTTATCTGTTTTTAAAATCTGATAATTGCATCACTTACCTAATGTGGAATAGAGTTCCATGTAGCCATGGCTCTATGTAGTACTGTGTGCATCCCATAGTCTGTTCTTGACTTGGGGACCGTGAAGAGACCTTTGGTGGCATGTCTTGTGGGGTATGCATGGGTGTCCGAGCTGTGTTATAGTAGTTTAACCAGACACCTCTGTGGTGCCCTGTTCTGAGCCAATTGCAATTTTCCCAGGTCCCTCTTTGTAGCGTTACTCAAGGTCAGTGCCATGTCATTTGTTAAGATTGAAAAAAGTAAGGGGCCTAGACAGCTGCCCTGAAAAATTCCTGATCTGTCATTGAAAAATTAAAAACAAAACGAGACATGGCCTTTTTCAAGGTCAATCTTGCAAAAAGAAGCGTTCTTGCGTTCTAACTACCCGCTATTCAATGTGCTCTGAACAAATTAAGGGAATCGCTCACAAACATTGGCACATTCTAAGATCCGATGATAGTATCGTTAATGTGTTTTTGGACCTTCCTTTTGGTTGTATTCTTGCAGGGAAGAACCTCAGAGATCAATTGGTAAACTCTGATTTACCACCCCAAGATATCCCTGCGCCCCTACTGGATGGAAACTACAAGTGTAATGGCTGTGCTCAATGCAATGGCACTTATAAATGTAGATCCTTCAAACAACCCCAAACAGGGAAACAGATCCAAATCAAAGGTGTTATCTTGTGCGCCACTAAGGCAGTTATTTATCTAATAACTTGACATTGTGGTAAAAATTATGTGGGTAAAACAAAGCGTGAATTAAAAGTACGACTCTCGGTGCATCGTAGCACCATTAGGTGCAAAAACTCAACTTACCCAGTTGCGGCCCACTTTTTGGAAGCAAACCACTCGATTTCGCCTCCAACGAACATGTCAACCTCCCTAGGAGAGGGGGTGACCTCGACAATTTATTGTTAAAATGAGAGGCTGCCTGGATCTTTAATTTAAAGACCCTTGCTCCCTTCGGTCTCAACGTAGACTTTGATCTGAAGCCATTCTTGTGATTATTGTGATTTTGCTATTGTAAATGTTTGTAGACTTATGTAGCCAAATTGTATCTATGATTGTATGCCATCCATTTATGTTTTTTGTATGCTATTTTAATATATGAGAATTAACCAATGATATCAGGCCACACCCGGCCATGATTACAGACACCCTGTGTGTGTCGTTTGACACTATTTAAATGAGTCACCACGTCGTGTTTGTCGTTATACCTGGATGAAGACAGCTTGTCTGTCGAAACGTTAAAAAATCATTGCATCTGAGCTCCTAGAGTGTGCGGCTTCTTTATTTTTTTTAAGTGTTCCAGTCCGCTAGCCAGCACCTCGCCTAAATAGGTGTGAGTTTCTTTCGCCTCTAGAATTCCTGATTCTACCTGGATTATGTTGGAGGCCTCAATTAAAGAACACCCTCTGTGTTCTGTCAGACAGGTTCTGTTAGAACTTAAAAAATTAAAATATTACCCCTTTTTCTTCCTAATTGGTAGTTACAGTCTTGTCCCATCACTGCAACCCCCGTACAGACTCAGGAGAGGCAAAGGTCGAGAGCCGTGTGTCCTCCGAAACACGACCCTGCCAAGCTGACTTGCTTCTTGACACACTGCTTGCTTAACCCGGAAGCCAGCCGCATCAATGGGTCGGAGGAAACACTGTACAGCTGGCGACCGGAGTCAGCTTGCAGGCGCCTGTCCTGCCACAAAGAGTCACTAGAGCACAATGGGGCAAGGAAATCCCGGCCAGCCAAACAGTCACCTGACTCAGACAACGCTGGGCCAATTGTACGTCACCTCATGGGTCTCCTGGTCATGGCCGGCTGTGACACAGCCTGGGATCGAACCTGGGGCTGTAGAGATGCCTCAAGAACTGTGATGCAGTGCCTTATACCGCTGTGCCACTTAGGTATGCCTAGACAAGTAACTATTTATCTACATTACATTTACATTTACATTTAAGTCATTTAGCAGACGCTCTTATCCAGAGCGACTAGCAGGGGGTGTAAAGCCATAACACATACATTTTACCATCAGCAGACTATGATCAAT
Source organism: Oncorhynchus gorbuscha (assembly GCF_021184085.1). Lineage (NCBI taxonomy): Eukaryota > Metazoa > Chordata > Actinopteri > Salmoniformes > Salmonidae > Oncorhynchus > Oncorhynchus gorbuscha. Next base: position 51,372,350 of record NC_060176.1, read on the forward strand.
AATGTAAAAGAACGCACTGAAGTCTAACAAAAAAGCTCCCACAATAGTTTTATCATCAATATCTCTCAGCCAATCATCAGTAATTTGTGTAAGTGCCATGCTTGTTGAATGTCTTTCCCTATAAGCGGGCTGAAAGTCTGTTGTCAATTTGTTTACAGTAAAATATCATTGCATCTGGTTAAACACAATTTTTTTTAGTAAACACAAGTTTACTAAGGGTTGGTAACAGGCTGATTGGTTGGCTATTTGAGCCAGTAGGGGGCTTTACTTTTCTTGCGTAGCGAAATTACTCTTGCTTCCATCCAGGCCTGAGGGCACACAATTTCTAGTAGGCTTAGATTGAAGATATGGCAAATAGGATCCTCAGTAATTTTCCATCCAAGTTGTCAGACCCCGGTGTCTTGTCATTGTTGATAGACAATCATTTGTTCACCTCTTCCACACTCACTTTACGGAATTCTAAATTACAATGCTTGTCTTTCATTATTTGATCAGTTATACTTGGATGTGTTGGATGTGTAGTGTCAGCGTTTGTTGCATGTCATGCTGAAGTTTGCCAATCAAAAAATATCAGTGGGTTTTGTGATGAATGAGCCATCTGATACGATAAATGATGGAGCTGAGTTTGCCTTTTTGCCCATAATTTCATTTTTACTATAATTCTTTGTAAAATGTATCTTTGTTTCATAGTATAGTTTATTCTTAATTTTATTCCGTTTAGTCTCTTGATTTCTCCATTTGCAGTACGTTTTCATATCGGTTGTGCAGCCAGACTTATTTCCCATTCCTTTTGCCTCATCCTTCTCAAACATTCAATTGTTTAATTCCTCATCAATCCACAGGGATTTAACCATTTTTACAGTCATTTTCTTAATGGGTGCATGCTTATTAGTAACTGGAATAAGCAATTTCATAAATATGTCATAAGTGCAATTTCATAAGCGCAATGTCTGGTTGCTTCTCATTACATACCACAGACCAATAAATATTATTTGCATCACCAACTTTACAAAACTTCTTGTTTGACCTCTTCTACACTATATTGGGCCCAGCCTTTGGAACTTTGGTTGTCCTAGATATGGCTGCTATATTGTGATCACTACATCCGATGGATTTAGATACTTCCTTAAATCAAATTTCTGCAGCATTAGTAAAGTTGTGATCAATACATGGATTTCATTCCTGTGCTGTTTGTAACTACCCTGGTAGGTTGACTGATAACCTGAACCAGGTTGCAGGCACTGGTTACAGTTTGAAGGTTTTTCTTGAGTGGGCAGCTTGATGAAAGCCAGTCAATATTTAAATGACCCCAAAAATATACCTCTCTGTCAGTATTGATTGTTTATTTTCATTAGTGAATAATGTCACCAAGTTACAGAAACAAATGGATACTGCACTGACTTAGGCTACACTATTACACTGAGACAGACCAAGCTGTTTGTCTGTGAATATTGACACTAGAAAATAAAGGAGAGCCGCACACTCTAGGAGCTCTAGGAGCTAAAACCCCAAACAGCAAGCAATGCAGGTGTTGAAGCACGTTGGCTAGGAAAAACTCCCTAGAAAGGCCAAAACCTAGGAAGAAACCTAGAGAGGAACCAGGCTATGAGGGGTGGCCAGTCCTCTTCTGGCTGTGCCGGGTGGAGATTATAACAGAACATGGCCAAGATGTTCAAATGTTCATAAATGACCAGCATGGTCAAATAATAGGTCTGGGACAGGTAGCACGTCCGGTGAACAGGTCAGGATTCCATAGCCGCAGGCAGAAGAGTTGAAACTGGAGCAGCAGCATTGCCAGGTGGACTGGGGACAGCAAGGAGTCATCATGCCAGGTAGTCCTGAGGCATGGTCCTAGGGCTCAGGTCCTCCGAGAGAGAGAAAGAAAGAGAGAAAGAGAGAATTAGAGAGAGCATACTTAAGTTCACACAGGACACCGGACAAGACAGGAGAAGTACTCCAGATATAACAAACTGACCCTAGCCCCCCGACACATAAACTACTGCAGCATAAATACTGGAGGCTGAGACAGGAGGGGTCAGGGGACACTGTGCCCCCATCCGATGATACCCCCGGACAGGGCTAAACAGGAAGGATATAACCCCACCCACTTTGCCAAAGCACAGCCCCTACACCACGGGAGGGATATCTTCAACCACCAACTTACCATCCTGAGACAAGGCCGAGTATAGCCCACAAATATCTCCGCCACGGCACAACCCAAGGGGGGGGGGGCGCCAACCCAGACAGGAAGATCACATCAGTGACTCAACCCACTCAAGTGACTCACCCCTCCTAGGGACGGCATGAAAGAGCACCTGTAAGCCAGTGACTCAGCCCCTGTAATAGGGTTAGAGGCAGAGAATCCCAGTGGAAAGAGAGAAACCGGCCAGGCAGAGACAGCAAGGGCGGTTCGTTGCTCCAAAGCCTTTCCGTTCACCTTCACACTCCTGGGCCAGACTAAACTCAATCATATGACCCACTGAAGAGATGAGTCTTCAGTAAAGACTTAAAGGTTGAGACCGAGTTTGCGTCTCTCACATGGGTACAGGTCTTCTACACCTGCATTGCTTGCTGTTTGGGGTTTTAGGCTGGGTTTCTGTAGAGCACTTTGAGATATCAGCTGAAGGGCTATATAAATACATTTGATTTGATTTGATTTGGGTAGGCAGACCATTCCATGAAAATGGAGCTCTATAGGAGAAAGCCCTGCCTCCAGCTGTTTGCTTAGAAATTATAGGGACAATTAGGAGGCCTACGTCTTGTGACGGTAGCGTACGTGTAGGTATGTACGGCAGGACCAAAACAGAGAGATAGGTAGGAGCAAGCCCATGTAATGCTTTGTAGGTTAGCAGTAAAACCTTGAAATCAGCCCTTGCCTTGACAGGAAGCCAGTGTAGGGAGGCTAGCACTGGAGTAATATGATATTTGTTTTTGGTTCCAGTCAGGATTCTAGCAGTATTTAGCACTAACTGAAGTTTATTTAGTGCTTTATCCGGGTAGCCGGAAAGTAGAGCATTGCAGTAGTCTAACCTAGAAGTAACAAAAGCATGGATACATTTTTCTGCATCATTTTTGTACAGAAAGTTTCTGATTTTTGCAATGTTACATAGTTACAAGCATCTCTGTTTTGTCTGAGTTTAAATGTAAAAAGTTTGCTGCCATCCACTTCTTTATGTCTGAAACACAGGCTTCTAGCAAGGGCAATTTTGGGGCTTCAACATGTTTCATTGAAATGTACAGCTGTGTGTCATCCGCATAGCAGTGAAAGTTAACATTATGTTTTCGAATGACATCCCCAAGAGGTAAAATATATAGTGAAAACAATAGTGGTCCTAAAACGGAACCTTGAGGAACACCAAAATTTACTGTTGATTTTTCAGAGGACAAACCATTCACAGAGACAAACTGATATCTTTCCGACCGATAAGATCTAAACCAGGCCAGAACTTGTCCGTGTAGACCAATTTGGGTTTCCAATCTCTCCAAAAGAATGTGGTGATCGATGGTATCAAAAGCAGCACGAAGGTCTAGGAGCACGAGGACAGATGCAGATCCTCAGTCTGATGCCATTAAAAGGTCATTTACCACCTTCACAAGTGCAGTCTCAGTGCTATGATGGGGTCTAAAACCAGACTGAATCATTTCGTATACATTGTTTGTCTTCAGGAAAGCAGCGAGTTGCTGCGCAACAGCCTTTTCTAAAAATTTTGAGAGGAATGGAAGATTCGATATAGGCCGATAGTTTTTTTGTATTTTCTGGGTCAAGGTTTGGCATTTTCAAGAGAGGCTTTATTACTGCCACTTTTAGTGAGTTTGGTACACATCCGGTGGATAGAGAACCGTTTATTATGTTCAACATAGGAGGGACATCACAGGAAGCAGCTCTTTCAGTTTTTTAGTTGGAATAGGGTCCAGTATGCAGCTTGAAGGTTTAGAGGCCATGATTATTTTAATCATTGTGTCAAGAGATATAGTACTAAAACACTTGAGCGTCTCTCTTGATCCTAGGTCCTGGCAGAGTTGTGCAGACTCAGGACAACTGAGCTTTGAATGAATATGCAGATTTAAAGAGGAGTCCGTAATTTGCTTTCTAATAATCATGATCTTTTCCTCAAAGAAGTTCATGAATTTATTACTGCTGAAATGAAAGCCATCCTCACTTGGGGAATGCTGCTTTTTAGTTAGCTTGCGACAGTATAAAAAATAGATTTTGTATTGTTCTTATTTGCCTCAATTAAGTTAGAAAAATAGGATGATCGAGCAGCAGTGAGGGCTCTTCGATACTGTACGGTACTGTCTCTCCAAGCTAATCGGAAGACTTGCAGTTTGGTGTGGCGCCATTTCCGTTCCAATTTTCTGGAAGCTTGCTTCAGAGCTCGGGTATTTTCTGTGTACCAGGGAGCTAGGTTCTTATGAGAAATGTTTTTAGTTTTTAGGGGTGCAACTGCATCTAGTGTATTGCGCAAGGTTAAATTGAGTTCCTCAGTTAGGTGGTTAACTGATGTTTGTCCTATGACGTCCTTGGGAAGGCAGAGAGAGTCTGGAAGGATATCAAGGAATCTTTGTGTTGGGAATTTATAGCATGACTTTTGATGCTCCTTGGTTGGGGTCTGAGCAGATTATTTGTTGCAATTGCAAACGTAATAAAATGGTGGTCCGATAGTCCAGGATTATGAGGAAAAACATTAAGATCTACAACATTTATTCCATGGGACAAAACTAGGTCCAGAGTATGACTGTGACAGTGAGTAGGTCCAGAGACATGTTGGACAAAACCCACTGAGTCGATGATGGCTCTGAAAGCCTTTTGGAGTGGGTCTGTGGACTTTTCCATGTTAATATTAAAGTCACCAAAAATTAGAATATTATCTGCTATGACTACAATGTCCGAAAGGAATTCAGGGAACTCAATGAGGAACGCTGTATATGGCCCAGGAGGCCTGTAAACAGTAGCTATAAAAAGTGATTGAGTAGGCTGCATAGATTTCATGACTAGAAGCTCAAAAGACGAAAACGTTTGATTTTTTTTGTAAATTGACATTTGCTATCGTAAATGTTAGCAACACCTCCGACCTTTGCGGGATGCACGGGGGGATATGGTCACTAGTGTAACCAGGAGGTGAGGCCTCATTTAACACAGTAAATTCATCAGGCTTAAGCCATGTTTCAGTCAGGCCAATCACATCAAGATTATGATCAGTGATTAGTTCATTGACTTTAATTGCCTTTGAAGTAAGGGATCTAACATTAAGTAGCCCAATTTTGAGATGTGAGGTATCACGATCTCTTTCAATAATGACAGGAATGGAGGAGGTCTTTATCCTAGTGAGAATGCTAAGGTGAACACCGCCATGTTTAGTTTTGCCCAACCTAGGTCGAGGCACAGACACGGTCTCAATGGGGATAGCTGAGCTGACTACACTGACTGTGCTAGTGGCAGACTCCACTAAGCTGGCAGGCTAGCTAACAGCCTGCTGCCTGGCCTGCACCCTATTTCATTGTGGAGCTAGAGGAGTTAGAGCCCTGTCTATGTTGGTAGATAAGATGAGAGCACCCCTCCAGCTAGGATGGAGTCCGTCACTCCTCAGCAGGCCAGGCTTGGTCCTGTTAGTGGGTGAGTCCCAGAAAGAGGGCCAATTATCTACACATTCTATCTTTTGGGAGGGGCAGAAAACAGTTTTCAACCAGCGATTGAGTTGTGAGACTGCTGTAGAGCTCATCACTCCCTCTAACTGGGAGGGGGACAGAGACAATTACTCGATGCCGACACATCTTTCTAGCTGATTTACACGCTGAAGCTATGTTGCATTTGGTGAACTCTGACTGTTTCATCCTAACATCGTTGGTGCCGACGTGGATAACAATATCTCTATACTCTCTACACTCGCCAGTTTTAGCTTTAGCCAGCACCATCTTCAGATTAGCCTTAACGTCGACAAGCTGTCTTCATCAGTGTATAATGACAAACACTGCAGGGTGACTCGTTTATATAGTGTCAAAAGACACACACAGGTATCTGTAATCATGGCCGGATGTGGCCTGATATCATTGGTTAATTCTCATACATTAAAATAGCAAAATCACAATAATCACAAGAATGGCTTCAGATCAATGTCTACGTTGAGACCGAAGGGAGCAATGGTCTTTAAATTAAAGATCCAGGCAGCCTCTCGTTTTAACAATAATTTATTGAGGTCACCCTCTCTCCTAGGGAGGGTGACATGTTCGATGCCAATATAACGTAGAGACAAAATCTAGTGGTTTGCTTCCAAAAAGTGGCCCGAAAAGTGGGTAAGCCGAGTTTTTGCACCTAATGGTGCTACGATGCTCCGAGATTCGTACTTTTAATTCACGCTTTGTTTTACCCACATAGTTTTACCACAAGGACAAGTTATTAGATAAATAACTGCCTTAGTGGCGCACGAGATAACACCTTTGATTTGGATCTGTTTCCCTGTTTGGGGGTGTTTGAAGGATTCACATTTATAAGTGCCATTGCATTGAGCACAGCCATTACACTTGTAGTTTCCATCCAGTAGGGGCACAAATAGACATGGTAGGAGGGATATCTTGGGGTGGTAAAATCAGAGTTTACCAATTGATCTCTGAGATTTCTGCCCCACGAGAATACAACCAAAAGGAAGGTCCGAAAACACATTAACGATACTATCATCGGATCTTAGAATGTGCCAATGTTTGTAAACAATTCCTTTAATTTGTTCAGAGCACTTTGAATAGCAGGTAGTTAGAACGCAAGAATGCTTATTTTTGCGAGACTGACCTTGAAAAAGGTCATGTCTCGTTAAGTTTTTAATTTTTCAATGACAGATCAGGAATTCTCAATGGCAGTATTAATCGGGACATTTTTGTACCCCCTCTCCTTGAATTTTCTTCTGCTTCTCAGCCATATTTCTGTCTAAATCGCATCGTTTTTTGCACATTTTTGCAAATTCTTTTGATTTGACAGAATTGGCTGTGGGGCAGACTATTTTTCAGCCCTCAACAAACTGTTACAATCAGTAGGTTTCCTGTAAAGATCAGCGAATAGAACATTATCTTCACACAAGTTCAGAAGATCAAGAAAACTGATTTGACATGTATCAGATTGCATAGTAAATCTCAAATGCTCAGAATAGGAGTTAAGAAAAGCATGGAAAGCCTGGAGCTGTTTTGCATCACCCTTCCATAGAACAAAAATATCATCAATATACCGTTTCCAAATAATGATGTTAGGCAAGACAACATTTTTGAGAGGATTGAAAATAGACTGTTTCTCCATGTAACCCACATACAAATGAGCATAGTTTGGAGCCATGGGGGATCCCATAGCAGTAACATTGACACTAACCTTGAGCTGACATTGTATGCTGAACAAAAAAATAAACGCAACATGCAACAATTTCAATGAATTTACCGAATTACAGTTCATAAACATCCCTTTTTCAGGACCCTGTCTTTCAAAGACAATTCGTAAAAATCCAAATAACTTCACAGATATTCATTGTAAAAGGTTTAAACACTGTTTCCCATGCTTCTTCAATGAACCATAAACAATTCATGCACCTGTGGAACGGTCATAAAGACACTAACAGCTTAGAGACGGTAGGCAATTAAGGTCACAGTTATGAAAACTTAGGATACTAAAGAGGCCTTTTTACTGACTCTGAAAAACACCAAAAGAAAGATGCCCAGGGTCCCTGCTCATCTGCGTGAACGTGCCTTAGGCATGCTGCAAGGAGGCATGAGGACTGCAGATGTGCCCAGGGCAATAAATTGCAATGTCCGTACTGTGATACGCCTAAGACAGCGCTACATGGAGACAGGACAGACAGCTGATCGTCCTCGCAGGGGCAGACCACGTGTAACAACACCTGCACAGGATCGGTACATCCGAACATCACACCTGCAGGACAGGTACAGGATGGCAACAACAACAACTGCCCAAGATACACCAGAAACGCACAATCCCTCCATCAGTGCTCAGACTGTCCTCAATAGGCTGAGAGAGGCTGGACTGAGGGCTTGTAGGCCTGTTGTAAGGCAGGTCCTCACCAGACATCACCGGCAACAATGTCACTTATGGGCACAAACCCGTCGCTGGACCAGACAGGACTGGTAAAAAGTGCTCTTCACTGATGAGTCGCGGTTTTGTCTTACCAGGGATGATGGTCGGATTTGCGTTTACCGTCGAAGGAATGAGAGTTACACTGAGGCCTGTACTCTGGAGCGGGATCCTGGGATCGATTTGGAGGTGGAGGGTCCGTCATGGTCTGGGGCGGTGTGTCACAGCATCATCGGACTGAGCTTGTTGTCATTGCAGGCAATCTCAACGCTGTGCGTTAAAGGGAAGACATCCTCCTCCCTCATGTGGTACCCTTCCTGCAGGCTCACCCTGACATGACCCTCCAGCATGACAATGCCAACAGCCATACTGGTCGTTCTGTGCATGATTTCCAACAAGACAGGAATGTCAGTGTTCTGCCATGGCCAGTGAAGAGCCCGGCTCTCAATCCCACTGAGCACATCTGGGACCTGTTGGATCGGAGGGTGAGGGCTAGGGCCATTTCCCCCAGAAATGTCTGGGAACTTGCAGGTGCCTTGTTGGAAGAGTGGGGTAACATCTCACAGCAAGAACTGGCAAATCTGGTGCAGTCCATGAGGAGGAGATGCACTGCAGTACTTAATGCAGCTGGTGGCCACACCAGATACTGACTGTTACTTGTGACCCCCCCCCCCTTTGTTTAGGGACACATTATTCAATTTCTGTGGAACTTGTTCAGTTTATGTCTCAGATGTGGAATCTTGTTATGTTCATACAAATATTTACATGTTAAGTTTGCTGAAAATAAACGCAGTTGACAGTGAGAGGACGTTTCTTTTTTTGCTGAGTTTATAAAGAAATTAGTCAATTTAAATAAATTCACTAGGCCTATGGATTTCACGTGATTGGGCAGGGGCGCAGCCATGGGTGTGCTTGGGAGGGCATAGGCCCAACCACTTGGGAGCCAGGCTAACCCACTGGGGAGCCAGGCCCATCCAATCAGAATGAGTTTTTCCCCACAAAAGGGCTTTATTACAGATAGAAATGGCTGGTCTCAGACAATTCCGCAGGTGAAGAAGCCGGATGTGGAGGTCCTGGGCTGGCATGGTTACACATGGTCTGCAGTTGTGAGGCCGGTTGGACGTACTGCCAAATTCTCTAAAACAATGTTGGAGGCGGCTTATGATAGAAACATTAACATTCAATTATGTGGCAACAGTTCTGTTGGACATTCCTGCAGTCAACATACCAATTGCATGCTCCCCCAAAACTTGAGACATCTGTTGCATTGTGTTGTGTGATATTTTAGAGTGGCCTTTTATTGTCCCCAGGTACACCTGTGTAATGATCATGCTTTTAAATTAGTTTCTTGACATTCTACACCTGTCAGGTGGGTGGATTATCTTGGCAAATGAGAAATGCTCACTAACAGGGATGCAAACAAATTAGTGCACAAAAATTTAGAGAAATAAGCTTTTTGTGCGTATGGAACATTTCTGGGATATTTTATTTCAGCTCATGAAACATGAAACCAACACTTTACATGTTGCGTTTATATTTTTGTTCAGTGGCCTGTCGACCCGTGTGTGTGTGTGTGTGTGTGTGTGTGTGTGTGTGTGTGTGTGTGTGTGTGTGTGTGTGTGTGTGTGTGTGTGTGTGTGTGTGTGTGTGTGCGTGCGTGTGCGTGTTTGTTTGTGTGTGTGTTTGTGTGTCACAGGCAGCCGGTGGCCTTTTAATTGGGGACGTCGGGCTTATAGTAATGGCTGGAATGGAATAAATGGAATGATACCGAACACATCAAACACATGGTTTCCATGTGTTTAATACCATTCCATTCGCTCCTTTCCAACCATTATTAAGAGCCGTCTTGCCCTCAGCAGCCTCCGGGGGTGTGTGTGGGTGTGTGTGCGCGCATGCGTGCGTGTGTAAAGGGAAGAAAGAGAGGGAGAGAAACAGAGAGAGAAGTTAATGAAGTGAGTAGCAGAGTTGATTGTTTAGGCTCCAGTAGTCTTGATGGGTTAATGGGCTAAATGACTTATTGGATAACATATTACAGGGCTTATCGACAGGCTCTGATACAGAACAATACCACAGGGTTGTAGGAGCCTCACTTTACCCTCATTTACCTCTAAGACACAACTGGAGTTCAGCCCAACCTTGGGCCCAACATACCTAGTGGCTTTCAATCACTGTATATGATGAGGGAGAAGTGTGTTTGTGTCTATTCAGTCCGTGTCACAGAAGGTTGGTGAAAACAGAGTACAAAGACATATTTTCGTCCATCAGACGGACCAGGAATGAATACACACACACATCTCTCTGTCTGGGACTAAAGCAGCCATTCCACTGGCCTAATGAGACATATGATGATGTCTGAGGGGTAAATACAAACCAAAACAACAATGCCAACACAGACAGGAAGAAATAACAACAGCAAATGCTGGCATCACCAAAACAAAGACATGAATGTGTCTCAGTAGTCTCAGTCTGGACGCCCTGCTGTGTCCGTCAAACAGAGGATATCATTCACCCCTGTGTTTACCGCTATAGCATTCATGTCATCATACAGTATTTACATTTTCTCTGTATCAACCTGTCATGTGCTGGAGCCGTCAGTGTGTCGTCATGTCAGAATGTGTGTTTGTCTGTGATATTGAGACGTGTGCGCCTGTGTGTATGTGTGTGTGTCTGTGTGTGTGTGTGTGTATGTGGCGTGTGTGTGCGTGACTGAAACACAAGTGCATGGCAACACCATAATAACTCCATCTGACAGCCTGTCATCAGAGTGACACTTCCACAGTGAGGGGGACAACTGTGACACTACACCTGTCACACAATCAAACCCATTACAATAACCATACCGTGACGTTCAGTTCAGGCTTCATTATTGTAACTACACGGTTTACCCACTTCAATTATAACACCATCCAAGCAATGGTTAGCAGACATAACAAGAATACTTTGGTGTGCAGATGGTAGAGTGAGGGAGTGTGTGAGCCTCCTAGGGCTGTGGGCCTACTGTACTGTGTGTACACACATTCACACACACACCCACACACACGCTGTAATCATAACTGTAAATGAGTCATATCTGAATAAGTTCAGAGAATCAAACTGTTTGTGTTGTGAACCTTCACACCTCAAACGACCGAATAGCTTCCTGTTATTCTACAGCTGCGAATGTGGCGAGGGAGGTGGTTTGTGTGTGTGCGTGGGATTGTGTGTTTGTGTGTGTGCATGCCTGATGTTTGAACACAAGTTAATAAATCACCTATAGAGAATGGATGAGGTGAAATAAAAAAGGAAATTAA